>NW_027110136.1:173504-201436 GCF_000696795.3 Halyomorpha halys
GAACTTAGTGACTTAGAAGGATTTCGGGCAATAAGGCTGATCATGTGATTTTTGTATTACAGGATCATACTTAAATTCAGGATTCTTATTAAAAAGTAAATATAGAAAATTTAAAAAAAATCAAATATGATAATTTTTATAAAATCAAAGTCTTAATTATTTTTTTATAATGATTGACATCACGAAAATAAAGTTTTGTATCATTATTACAAAATAATGTTTTATATTTATATTGCTAAAGAAGGAGGTGGTAAGGGTTGTGGCTAGAAAATTCAAAAAAATAGTTTGCAACTACTTGATGCCCGTTTTTGACGATATCAGGGCTAAATTAAAAAAGAAACAGATCAGGTAAAGTAATGTAGGAGAATAAATGTTACAAGTTAATGAAACAGTTATAAAGGTAACCTATACAAAGATTTACTAGAAAAAACCAAAAATAGTGAGAACCTTAAAAGTTTTTTTTTTGTACCTCAACCTCTATTATCTTCTAATTTTTAATATTATTCCGAGAAACGTAGAACTGTTACTCACTAATTTTCAGATAAGAATGCGATAGAGTATTGAATGTATATTAGAATATATCATAATAAAAAATAAAAATATACTTATATTAAATCTTTTTGAAATGGCTCTCAAATTAGTTAGTTGAAAGTATTTATTTTTCATTTGGTATTTATATATTGGTTTCTACAATAGTATTCCTTCTTGATCGCATAATCAGGACATAGTTTTCTTTTTAATTAATGAAAAAATTATTAAAATAAAGATATGATCTTAAAAAATTTATATTCACGCTTCTCCTGTACTTAAAACAGAAGTAGAGCATTTCCATGTATTATTATTTTTACTGTAGAAATAGTTTTAGAATTAGGAAAAAGAATTTTAGTTTTATTACCAAGCCATCTTTCATATTACTACCATATTTATACCAAGTCAATTTCTAGTGTAAAGGGTATGAAATATGAATGTATAGCATTTGGTATAAATATTCTGTGACACACAGATTATTTTGCCATCTGGGCCCTGAACTGTGAAATTCAGTCATCAAATTATTTTTAATTCAGCGATCCGTAGTAGTCAAAGTTCCCGAAGAACTTCTAGATCCCGTTCTTCTTCCATGTGGAGTTCTGCAATGCGCGATGTTATCTCCAGTATGTTTTCCATTTATACTGCCAAATTTTTGGGATCAAGCAACAGAATGACTTTGTATCAGCGCGTTTTCGTAAAACATACAACAAATCTCTTATTCAGTAAATTTACAGCTTCAGTAGTTGATGATAAAAGTTAAGCTCAATATAAAATGGTATTTAATAGATAGCATAAAATGACACCTATTACTTTGTTATTGGTCGGAAAGTATCCAGAAATTAGAAATGATATATCAGTCTCAGAATGTGCAGATAAAGAAGCTTTTCTAGGCAAATTTATTCATCAGAAGAAGATTAGGGGCTATAGAACAAATAGAATAAAACTATATCACCGTTTATTTGTTAAAATGTATAAGTTTGTTAGAAAAATTTAATTTTTAAATTTAAATAACCTATTATTTAGATGATATATTATGAAGAAAATATATTTATCGAAGAACTCAGTTGGAATTCTACCTCAGTTTTATCGATGGTAAACGGACTATACCCCACCGTGCTCTTGTAAAACCGGTTGGAAGGAACGTTATGCGGTTCGATTGATGCAAATGCGGCGGTTAGGGGTGGCTTTATTGTCCATTACCTTCAGCCCCAAGTTATGCCAGCCTTGGGAACTGTAAACCGACACTTTGCTTCAGAATGGGCTTATTGTCACTGTAACGCTATCTTCTGCCTAGAGGATTAATTTTCTATTGAAAATTTATTTGAAAAATATTTTTTATAAATTTATCTAACATCCTTGAAACAATTTTACAAAAGTTTGATTAGGCCAGAACGGGAGCACCGAACCATCTCATAGAACTTGCATCTCTTTCCCTTCAGAGACTATTTGATTGCTGGCTCATTTGTTTTCCTTTGAGAAACTTACATATTTTTTATAAGGAGTGGTTAGTGCTGTGGTCAAGAAAAACAAAAATAATTTTCAACTATTTAATGATGGCCGACGTTTCGATCTACAATGTAGATCTTCCGGATTGGAGTGATGGATGCAGGTGTATACTACCGAAAATCTTTCTTCGAAAATTAACTTACTTATTCTTTCTTCACGTCCATATTTTGGACAAATAACATGTTTTAGCAGTTTTTTTGTCTGGAAAGACAGTCTTTCTTTTGTTGAAAGTAGTCCCATCAGGTACTGAATTAATCGTCTACAAATTTGTATGATATCTAAAGGATGTTAAAATATACTAAATGACAAAAATCGGACTCTAGATATCTTCTATTGTATCTGAAATTTCAATTATGATACGTAAAGATATCTATGATTATTTAAAAATATTTGATTAACTTCTTATTTCCATCAAATCTAGCAAGTGTATTACTCTCAATCAATAAATTTTCAAAAGTAAATTTTTCTTGGCTTGTGTTATTTTATTAAATTGTAACTATATTCTAGTACCAACGAGGTGATAGATTATATTTTTATTTTATTAAACGTTAATATTGTGTTGTTTTATTAATTACGATAAACTTCCACATCTATACAATATTTACGAAGAGAAAAATCATTTCTGATATTCCAAACTCATTATGATGGAAACAAAAAGAGGTTAAATTCATTATTGTATCTTTTTCTCAAGGACCAATAATAATTACGCCGCGGTGATTGCACAACATCTGTAATCTTTAAATTTAATAACCACTAACTTTAATCCAATAACGTTAAGTGGCATTTATTTTAATCAATTTAGAGATATTATTCACATGGAAAATATACAAGTGAAATTAATTATGAAATATTGACATTGAATAGGAACGACTATGATATCAGTAAGTACGAAACAAAGCGATTTAATGACTTATTTTAACATACAAAGTACACATTGTAACAAGAAATCCTTGAAGTGTAATGTGTTAGCAGTAAACTGAGAAAAATACGTGTCATAAAAATACATATTTTTTTTTTATAGGACACAACATAGGAATTGGAAAACGTGACCCTATTCTACGCTAGTCAATAATATTAATGAATCTATTACTATGAAATTGGAAAAAATACATGAAAATATTTCGTCTCTGGCATACGTACACGAGTAGTCGAAGAATGCTTCTTCTTGTAATTTGGATCTATAAATATAGCTATTACCTAATGATTTACTATTTACTACTATCATTATACTGATGATAACTATTTGATTATACAGAAATTAATTAATTATTTCTAGACAACCCTTGAAGTGCTAAGTGGTTAAAATACAAGTAGTAATATGTGCATAAAAAAAAAGTACGGTAGAAAATAAATAAGTAATATATTTATATATTAGAGATCAAAAATATAAAATGTTGAATCCATCAGGCCTTTTTTGGGGGGGATTTACTCGTTCTATCAGTAAACTGTTCAAGAGTAGGTTCTTCATGTGTCCTACTATTTCTTTAATAATTTTATTATATATCATTTGGATTCTAATAATTAATATATTTTAACTACTAAATAAATTATACGTTTATTAGATAATTTTGCTTTCAAATTAAATATAGCATAAGTATTATTTCTAAAATGATTAGATCATCTGGTCTAATTAATGATTTATTGTAACAATCATCAAAGTATTACGTGGCTGAAGGGAGGAAAATGTGCGTTGTAAAAACACAGCGACCATCTGAATTTTAAAAAAAATTAACAAAATGTAAATTTAAAAAAAAATTAACAAAATATAAATTTAAAAAAATTAACAAAATGTAATTATAAAAAAATTAACAAAATGTAAATTTAAAAAAAATTAACAAACTGTAAATTTAAAAAAACTAACAAAATGTAAATTTTTAAAAAATTACACAATGTAAATTAAAAATATTTTTCGGATATTTAAATAAGGACCAAAAAATAATCCTTAAGCCTCTTAAACCTTGGTTAATTAATGATCACATATTAGTATAAGTAAAGAGAGAAAGACGATAGGAGAACTGATCTCAGGAATGGATAATTTTCCTTGTGTTGAAAAGAGTTTCAGCATGAGTTACTAAATTCATTCCAGAATCAAGGAGAGGGTAGAAGAAAAGGTTGATAAGGAAGAAATCAATTTTACTAGCCACTATTTATCGTACAGTCTATATCGCTTATTTCACTGCCTATTTCAATATATTTATCAGTTCTGATACTATCTCTAAAGGTTGGAATTATCAATATTAATCAGTGAGAATATTATTTCATTTACCACATGGGATGTGTTTTCTACTTCTTAATTCTAATTGAGACTCTGATTTGGCTCCAGTGACGAACACGCCATCTCCGTGCTATTGAATAGATAATGAGCCTTCTACAGCAGAGGACATTTGAAACGACCCGATGAATGTTTGAACAAGTCTCGGCCATTACATAGTGATGTAACAACGGCTCTCCTCCTCCCTTAACATTAGCTAAATAATATATAGCGCCAAGTCGGGATACCATGGACCAGTTATATAAGTCCTTGATGGTCCATGGATGGGGTCTTGTGATGGATGGGAAACCGACCCGGAGGGGCCTAACAGAAATTGATTTTATTCAAATATCCTTCCCCGCTTTTCCTTCCAAATTTTATTCATGATGCGGTTGCTCAAAGTAGGAAACCTGTTGATGACAACGATAGGTGCCTTCAGCCAGACCTATGCAAATCTTTAATTTCGGCACTTATATTCACTGCTTCGAGGAATTAGGACTAAGTACCAATTAAAAACTTTACAGGAGGGTACGAAAAAAAAATGCTCATTTTCTCATAATTCTTAGGATCCTAGGTTCTATCTACTCATTTCGATGAAACTAAATGGTTATGAAGCGATTAGATAACAGCCATAAAGAACGCACTAATTTTAGTTGGTGCAGTGGAAGTACGATAGATTTTTTAGTTATTTGGGTAAATCACAATCTATTTTCAACGATTCGTGCATTTATATTTTCATGTTGGTCAATTAATAGTATTATTTTGGGTGTAGTTGGTTGAATCAACACACTTATTTTAAAAAAGAAAATCTTTCTTAAATTGTATATATTTTTCCCTTGAGCCGAATCATAAATATATACTTCAATTGTCAGCTGCAGATATGTAGAAAGCTTAGGTAGAAATTCTAAAAATCATTAAATAGCTCTAAGAATAATGGTAGACATAATTTCAAACACATGACTTTCTGAAAAAATGGTGAAAAAAACCCCCGTTCCTCTCTTCCTTTTTATACTAATAACAATATTATAATTATAAAAGTTTAAAAAAAATTGTAATTACGGAATTTGTTCTAAAAGTTTTCTAAACACTTTCGATAAAATTTATTTTGTGGTATATTTTATGAAAATATATTTTTAAAATATCTTTCTTTCTTTGTTTTAATTTATCAAATTCGATAATTGGACGATGTTAATTATGATACATGATAATATATATATATGACAGTTTTTAAAATATATAAACTTCAATATGCATATTTAATCAATATGAGTTTTCTGTCCTTCAAACACCATACTGCAGAGGTGAGGGGAGTACCAATCAACAGTGAGGCAAATTAATAATGCACACAGCTCATGGAAACTGTATCTCTATTATGATAGGTATAATATATAATCATGACAAGCAATGCATTGTTTGTTTTACTATGATGAATAAAAGAGTCATGTAGGGTATTGTTAAATTTTATGAAATGAATAAAATATATCTAAAAAGAGTTTATTTATTTGTGTATTTTTATCAAAAATTCATGACGTTCTACACTCCTTCAGAAAAAAATAAAATTCCGGCTGGCTTCAGTGTCTATTAGCGTAATTGCTCTTCTTATTTGGCAAAACTTCCAAGTTCTAGAGGTCGACTCTTGGCATATAAGTAATTCTGGCTTGGGTTTGTTCTTTTTTATTTGTTTCTTTTTTTTAGATTGGTCGTAAATATTAATTTTTTTTTTTTAATTTTCTATCAATGAAGGCCCTAGCCTAGTTTTATGTTATCCTTTATACAATGTTTATATTTTCAGAAGGGTAGCAATTTTTAAAAATTTATTTATTGAAATTTACAACTTTTTGGAATAACAAATGCATCTTGTAAATGTGAAATGAGTGCTATAGCAATAGTATAAGATAGAATTGTAGAGAATCTGCCCATTGGTAATACTCTAATAACATTTCTAGAGTAGTTCTCATTGCCATCTTCTATTCAAACTTTCTAGGGCATTGTCAGGTATTGCTGAGAATTCAGGATTAGACACAGTGGGTATTGGTAGTTATACAGTTTATAATGGAAGGATTCTTATCTGGTTCTTGCCAAATCGGCAGCATATGGAACTTTGGGGTCATTAGGGATAATTTTATTTGTGACAAAGTAAGGAGCATTAAGTATTTATTATGGATTTCTTGTTGTAAAGATATGAGAGGAATTCGATGGCTTAGTGGAACCCCAACGCTTAATTCCTCAAGTTCAAATTGACTTCATTATGGAATATTTAGTGATTTATGGGAAGTTTATCTTCTAAGTAGTCGGAATCGACTAGCAGTTTCTGCTCTATACAGTCTATAAGGATTCCGAGCTAGTCGTTTGTCCAGATGTAGTCCAAAGTTAGCGGAGCTGTTAGACAAGGATATGAGGGACATTGTTAAGGCAATAAGTCATAGGTTTACGACAATGGGTAAAGGTGATTTTGATGAGATTTATTGGAATATATTTTAATTTTACAGTTCCCAAGGGTTCTGATGTGGGGCTGAACGTTTAGGAAACAATATGTCTGATATGATGTTATTTACTGATAGCACAGGTGTGTATGCAGAGTTTGGTTGGATTGAGATGTCAGCTATATAAACTATAATCATCGACGGTACAATCCATGGAGGACCAGGGGTTCAGTATTTTGTAAAGAAATACTGTTTTCAGAACAACGGTTGTAAAAGGAGCTGATCTTGTCCGAATCACGCTCTACCGCCAGATTTTTCCTTAATTAAGGTTACCAACTGAATGAGGCTTGGTGGATCCCAGAGCGCGCTTGAACCAACAGGGCTGACTCACGGCAACAGAATTAATAATTATCTGCCACAACCGAATTCAACCCCGGGTCCTTGTAGTTAAGTGTCTCTATGCTACCCCTTACCTCTTTGTCACCTATTTTTTTTCAAACTTCAATAATCAGTTTCTGTAAATGATTCTAATAAACGTTTTAATAGCCCTTAAATGAGATAAAATTTATTTCTATTTTAAAGTCATTCAGAAGAAATTAGTAGTTTTTGAAGAGATTTACGCAGTTTTAGACTAGTCAGTTAGTTTCAAATTCTCCCGGACAGATATTATAAAGATGTAACCTTCATAGTGGACAAAAATCCTCTGGTTATCTTTAATATTTTTTTTCCATTTATTAAGCTTTATTAAAATTGTATGCGAAATAATATTACTTACTCATTAGTTCTTAATAATAATAATATACTAAGTATTAATAATTATATAATATGTTAGATATTAATAATTAAAAATAAATATGAGATATTAATAATTGTAATATTATATTATATGTGAATAATTATAATGATATACATTTCTCCTTTATTAGCTCAAGGTCAGATATCAGAGGAGTTATGGTCATTATATCTTTATTTAAAAATAACGAATCCATTGAATCGGCAAATTGATTGCGAACTTTTAAATAACTTATTATAAGTAATTGAACAAGAAAGAGATTCGATTATTTTTTTTCGGATTGCTTAGTAAAAGTATTGCTAAAACTTCAACAAGAGTGAATTTGTCTGATTTTTGGTATAAAAAAAAATTTCTAGGACGCAATTTTGTTTACAATATCACTTTTTTTGTTTACTCCCTGCCTGGTCAAATCTGAAATAAGGAAAAGCTATTCTGTTGGTTACTAAACTATTCTTATCAGTGTAATATGGTTGAATTTTCATTGTGCTCTGAATTAAAAATCACTTCGCCCAAGCTGGAATCAAACCAGCTCCAGATGACATAAATAGTTTAATGTAACTAGTGACTTAAAATTTAAATATATAAACCCAAATTTAGATTTTCATTCATTGTTTTTTACACTGTAGGATGTCTTGGAAAAATGGTTAGACTATATTATGACAAATATCAAGATAAGCCTTATTGATTTTGTTGTAAAAGTTTCTTTCTATATCACGTAAAACTAAATGACTAATTGCGAAGCGGTAGTGGGAGGTACGATCAATATGAAATTGGGAGATTATTTCATATTTCAGCCCCATTTTAATTAAATTTTTATTCTCCTTTCCTGAAATTATGAATTTCCGACTGAATCTCTTAGTTGATTATAAAACCTAGTAAGTACAAAGGATAATAGGGGAGTTAAAGTGAGATATTTTCAACAATCCTTAATAAACTTCAGGAATATTATCTAAAATTATTGAAATAAAGGTAAACTAAGTCATAAATTTAATAGTTTGCCGATTTGTTAGTCCTTTTTAAATATTGTATCAATTTGAAAAAGTTCATCGTAAAATAAAAAAATTAAATAGTTTAAATTAAATTTAGACATTACTTCGCAATGACCATTTGAAATATCACACTAGACCATTTCACAGTGGACTATTATTGAACAAATTCTGGCCTGAACTCATTTTATCGATTTCCTTTTTTTATCTTCTGAACTAAACCATTTAGTCTAGCTAACTAAGTTTTATCATCTGAAACCATAAATAGATATTCCAACGTTTGAGATTGAGTCAGCTCTAGAGTAAGAGAGCTTAATTATCTTCAGGCTCCATTGAGATTATCAATATTTATCATAAGAAATAATTTATTTACGCAAAGTTATTAATCGTAATAAGGACACAACTATCTGTTATGATGTTAAATAGCATTTTAAATTGATGGATCAAATAATGATTATGCTAATCAATAAATTAATAATTTAATGTTTAATGAACTTCACACGTACGTTTTTTACAGGTTATGTTTTGATAAATCTATTTAGTGAGGAATTGTTATGTTGACTAATCAGACTTAGTTTCTGCCTGTTGTATATGTAAAAATAGTCGTGAAGAGTATCTGTTTAAACTGTTAACATTAATATCAGAATTATTACTTTTTTCTTGGTGATTCTGTGTCTGGTTAATTTGAGATATATTATTAAAAATATAAGATATTAAGACAATAACAGGACAAAAAAAAATTGAAAAGATCAGTTATTTCATATTTTATTATATATTTCAGTTATTTCAGTCATATTTCAGACGATTGGTACCAAGAAGTGGTATAGAAGTCCGGGTGGCGGTCACAATCGGTACAAAATAGTAAAAAAACTATTTAATGGTAACTAAATTTTTCTTTTGTTTATTTTATGGTAACCAAAGCTAATTTATTTTATCACTTTATCAGAAATAAACGAATATACTATTTTTAACTGATTTTTTTCAAAGTCTCTATTTGAAATAAAGTTATGAGTTTAACACTTTATTTCAATTTTAACTGAATTAACTTATCTTAAGTTTTTGTACCAAAGAAACTGTATAGAAATTTACGAATAGTAGGTTGTAACCTCATTCATAGTGAAATAAGGTTTATTAATAATTTTCGTCTTAATAAAAGCTTTATTATAATAGCGAAGAGCTTTTTATATATTGTCTAGTAGATTCATCAGTCTTCATTATATCAAACTTTAAACAATGGTAATTTAAAATAGTTTATATTATTGATTTATTAATTTCCATTAATACTATACTATAAGGTTTTTTTTTACTATTTTGTACCTTTATTGCCCCCCCTCCGCTCTATGTTCTTATTTGTTAGGAGTGTAATGGATTGTAATTGAAACGATTATTAAAAAAATAATAATATTTTACCAATTATCTGACGGAATCAGATATTCGAAAAAAAAAATTGAAATAGATCTTATAAAAACTTTTTAGATTGATTTTTTCAGCTAATAAATTCAAACATAACGATGAAAATATATACATATTAAAATATCTTAAGCTGATTTTGAAGTTGAAAGAGCGTAAATTAATTTTAGAATTTAAATCTGACTACTAATGAAAAAAATAATAATAAATTATCATTATTTAAATTTACACAAAACAATTTATTTATTTTGGACAGTTTTTTTTTTCGAAATTGGACGAGTTTCTATCGTTGTCTCAAAATGAGTATTAATCAATTACTTTGACATACTTCAATCCTTACAGTTATGGATTGTTATTATAAAATAAATATAGTACCTATGGTGCTTGTTAACACAAAGTCCATTTTTTAAACTCTCCACTGTGACAGCGCCAAAATAATGAGCAACAATTTGTAATGATGTCTTTCTTTTCTCCCCTTGGTTTTACTCCAAAGTAACATTGGCTATGTAAATACTTAAGGTCCCAATTTATTGTGACAGAAAGTACACACCTAACGAGCACTGCCTCTGAATGGTGGACAATAGATGTCAGTTGGATTGCTCTTTACTATAGAAATATATGATTACAGTTTTTTTTACTTACTTACAGAAAAACATATTAATGGACAATATCATTTACTGATTATCATTACCATAATTAGTTATGATTAGAAATATGAGGTACATAAGGTTCAAAATAATGGTACATCTCCCCCCAAAAAGATTTTCAAAATTGAGCTTGTGTTATTGACATCATAAAATGTCAATGTTCCGTATTTTAGGAAAGGTTATGTTGAGCTTTTTTTAATTGCTGAAATTATTCATTTCAGCCAGAAATGGGCCAAATGTATACTTTTTTCGAAGAATATTTTATTGATTAAAGTCCTGAATATATAAATTATTTAAGACAAAATGACAGAAACCAAGAAGCTCTGATGCCATAAGGCAGCTACACCCTAACGGTCATAACAATTTATGACTCTGCTACACATAAACTTTTATCTTAACGGACCATTTCATACTGCATTGTCTTATTCCATCGAGCAAAGTCATAATTTTTATGGAACTGTGACTTTTTATATTTAGAAAAATCATTTTCATGATAGTATATTATTTCGTAATATTTATTTTATAGGCTAATAAAATTGCCTTACATGGAATTATTGGTGTCTTATATTAGAATCAGGCAATAAAGTAACACTTATATTGCTACTGGATATTAAAAAATTTCACACTACAAAAAAAAAATTAATATAAACCGTGGTCATCAATTTCAATTTCTAATAATTTTTACACGTTTTATAATAATTTTGATAAATTTAATATTTGTATTTCTATAAACATTTTAATAAATCAAATAAAGTAAAATAGTTTGAAAAGTCAATTAAATATTTTATGATAATACATTACAAATCGTGGAGTAAAAAAAGGTTTTTGATATTTTTTTTTTAAATTAAAGAATTTTTATTTTTCTGTAAATATTTAAAGCTGGACAGTTCGTATCTCGTGTTGTTAGGCGCAGTCTGACTAGTCTGAGATCTCTTGGCGGCGTCCGTTCAAATCTGGCCTCTGGCGTTGACTTTTTTCATTGAGTGGCAGTCCCACAAAATGAAAAACTTGACACCCAACCATGGTTAGGCAGTATAAGACTCCAAAGAGAGTTTTGGCCGAAATAAAAAAATCATGTTAAAAAGCTCAATTACATAAACAAACAATTAACGAATATTTATAATATAAAATTGTAATATTTCTATTTTATAAGGCAGCCAAAAACCATAGTTTAATTAGTCACTACAACCGTTAGAACCTTTAAAGTATCTAAATCTATTACAATTCACATATGTCATCTACTAATCGTGCTTTTAACTCCATAAGCCCGAAAAATATAACGTTCAGAATTCTTTAGAATTCTTTAGAAAATATAACTATTATAAGATATTATAAAATAACTGTTCCTGAATATTCATTGACTGTAAAAAAATTGCATGTACATAATTAATTTACTTTATTAATATTTGATTTCAGCATATTACGAAATCACTCTAACGCTCTCTTTTTCATTATTAAATCGGATTTAAAAGTACGGTTCCATATTTTACAACAGAGTTGCTAAAATAAACATGGTGGCAGGAGCATTAATCCTCAAGAAAAAAAAACTGAAATTTTAAAAATTCATTTATTGAGGAAAAAGGAAAGGTTCAATTAAAGCGAAAGAAGATGATCGAGGGGAAAAGATTCCTTTTTCTGGATACAATTTCCTTCCTGAGGCGAATGCCAAGTGGAAAGTGAAAAGAAAACTCCGAAAAAAAAACAGGAGTACTTTTTTTTATCTCTTAGAATCTAAATAATTAGTTTCAGGAAATAATATTAAAAAAGTAGTAAGTAATAATAAAATCTATAACAATAAGATAACAAATGAATAAATTAAAATAACAGAAAGAAATATAATAATCTCTGTATATTATATCAACGATTCAAAATAATACCTGTGTAATAATAAACCATAGAATTTCTCAAACGAATACCGTTATCACTTTGGCTTGATTATTAAAATGAAGCGGGAAATATTTATCAAACGATTAATTTTTTTTTTAAATCTGAAACTTAGACGATGAATAAGTTTCTAAAGCTAACTACTTATGAACGTTATGGGGAAGTACATAATAAGTGAGAAAGTTGCTTATTTTTAAGGATAAAATCTATTATAACTGTTAACAAATAAAGTACCCTACGCATAGGAATCCTTATTTGTTCTATTTACATATTTCTACTTCCTAAGAGCATCAAACCATTTAATTTTACATATTTTGAAATATTTCACTGTTTTCGATTTTTTAAAATATATTTTCCTCGCAAGTATTTGTATATTTGTCTATATTTCCCTTTTCATTTCATATATTTTTAAATATTTCACCCTATTTTTTTTTAGTCAAAACTAAAAAAAAATTGTTTTTACTCTCTTCATATGGTATACGCTTTATCTTGAAAGATTTTTTAAATTATTAGGGACCCCTAATGGCATCATCCAACTTATGGTCGGTTACTAACAACAGTTCTATTCTTTTATTTTCGATTTCAAATCTCACTAATTGCCCTAATTGTCCGAAGGAATTTATTCCAGATGTTTGAAAAAGTCTTTTGCCTAAACATTAGTGTCTATATACGTTTCAGAATCGAAGGATGAACCGTTTAAATTTGATTCAGTTTTTTTTTTTATTTTTAACACGTTAAAAACAAATTTGACATCTGCTGCAAGTTCTTGTATGTCAATTTTGTATATCGGTTAATGCCAAGCTAAGATAAATAAGGAAAGTATTCTTATTTAAAATATATATATTTTTTTTAAACCTCTTTTCAATAAATTAAAAAGTTGTAGAACGTATTTTATTTATTTTTACGATTTTCTAAGTATTATTTCCTAGTTTGTTAACTTTTTTATTACATATTTATATATTTTTATCATGTATTTACGTAAAAATAAACACACATTCTTGTACCTATTTTGATTTTTAAGAAAATCACATTTATGCTAATGAACTAGGAAACATATTATCATTTGTCAACAGTTAGTTTTCATAATAAACAACATAGACATACTAACAGTTGAATTTAGAATGGCAGTTGACCAAATATGAGAAGGGAACTGAAAAAAAGCTGGTTTAGGGATCTCATATAAAATAACTGAATCATCCAAGAAAAACTGATGATGATCCAGCTCTATCAACAAAATTAATGGTGGGGTTCTTATTAACCCGTATTCAAATCTGCCAGGAAGTTGGTCGAATGTTATGTAAATCGAAGTAAGCTATTAATAAAAGACAAAAATTGATTTACAGCTCAATGACTTGTTTAGAAAAACTGTTAGTCAAGGTGAAACAAAATGAACTTTATAACTTATTTAATTGTCTTGCTGCCCTTTCTACAGTCCAATGAACGGGAAATGAAAATCAAATTATAAATAAATGACTAATTACAGTACAGCTAATGAATTCTTGGATTCAGAATCTGTGGAATTTTTATTTCCTTTACTTCGGTCGCAATATTTCGTAGTATAAAACTAAAAATAATCTGGTGCGTTGCGTACATCACACATTTTTTTACCACCTAGCTTATCCACCTAGTTTACCTGTTGATGCTACAACATATTTACTACTGACACATATATGATCCAAATGTGGTTCTGATTGGTAATGCTTTCAGTTATTTGTATATAAAACCAGAATCGCTTGATAGCTACTGTTCAGGGACGTGTATGGCAATATTTCAAATGCTGTGCACTTATATAGCATACCAAAGCTCTTGTTAAAACCCAAACCCTGTGATTCAGTTTACTTTTTGTATCACTTCTCTAAATTAGTTTTTTATTCCTACCTTATCTTGATTTCATACATCGAAAATTTGTTTTCGGTTAAAACATCCATCGTAATTTAATAAACCCATATTCCTTTTCAGGTTTGAACAACTTTGCCCCTTCATTAGTGAAACCTACTCAGCAGCTGTTCCAATCAGTAATGCGTTACTGTATCAAGAGCTAATGAAGGGGCACATTCCAGATTTACACTGAAGTTGAATTTGTTTTCAGGTTTATTATTAAATTTAAATTATTTATGGCTATATTTGCAATTTCAATGAACTTCACTTGATAAATGTACATATTTATATAAATAAATGAATGTAAATTTTACTAATATATAATATTTTCTAATGTATTATTTTTTTTTTTCAGGTAAGTACTATTTGGAATGGTTGCATTTAAGAAGCATCGTCTAAGGTATGATATTTATTTACCCAGTTCATAATATGATAATGATACTTCTGTTAATGTCGACCAATTTCAGTTTGTTAATATAGTTATCTCTTTATTAATTGTATTTATTCGATACGATTGTTTTGCATTATATCTTTAAAATCAATTACATAAAAAATACCACAGAAACAACTTAAAATATAATTAGATTACAGTAGAAGAAACTGAAATAGGCTTCGTTTGAGGAAGCATAATAAAAAAAACACAGTGAGTAAAATAAAAAGGAAAAGAAAAATTGTTATTTTTAAAAAAGTGGTTTTGGACCAATTTTTGTTGTCGATTAATTTTTCACAACTTCTCTAAATATCATTTTATTTTTTTAATGCTTTAAAGACATTATGTAACTGGTTATAATTTATTTTTTCTCTTTCAGTATAATCTTAATCATTGATTTATATGCATGCATTTTTTTTTTTGTAACAACCTATACATTTTGTACTATACTTTAAGCTGTATGCATTTTATATAACAAAACAAAAACATAATAAATGAAACAACTGAATTAATTTTATCAATCTAATTATTCGATTCAGAAATTAATTGTATGAGCCCAATTAATCTAGATCGTTCGACAGATTAAATTAACTTAGTTTTTGTCCGCTTGAAATGAGTATAAATTACATGGACGTTGCACGCAACGCTTTACAGTATAATGCAAGGCCAACACAATTTACAAGGAATTTGAATTATTCATTCGAAGCAATTTTCTGTTACAAGTTACAATTTCTACAGCCAGAACAGAATATTTCGAAATAACAATAAAATTACTATGGATGGGCCAGTTGAATATTTAATGGTTAACAGAACTAAATTACGCTGGTTAATCGATTGAGCGGTGCATGCAAACTTTGTTACATTAGTCTGAAAAAAACTTCATTTACTTCATATTTATATTTTAATGAGGGTTGAATAACATAATTCCGAAATTCCTATAAATTTTGAAAATTTCTTAACAATAACTAGATGATGGGGCTCAGCTTCTTAATGCATAGAACTTACACTAAGCCCAAAACTAAAATTTATTCATCATAACTTCTGCCATCGTTGGGGCTGAAGTTGATTTGAATAATTTCATCACGTCTTACAGTTAGGAAATCTCTTATTCTTGGCAATTGTAAGTCCTTACAATGCTGGTTGAGGGGGGGGGGGGTTCATCTTTTTATTGATGTATCATTTACGATTTTTCGTAATATAAAAGTTTTAAATGATTGTAAACGATTTCCTGTTGGTTTGGCAATGTGGAAAAACAACGGTGGCCCATATAATAAAGTTTGAAGCTATATATACATTTATGTATTCAGTTTTTTAAAAAATAATATATATAGAAATAATATACTCTGCCATACTTAAGGGTATTATGAATGTATGTACACAAACATACCATATATTAACTAAAAATAAAAAGTAAATAAATATCAATAATAAAAAAAAAATACAGTGTAAATAATTAAGTATGAACAAAACTGTATAAAAATAAAAGTTTATAATAATTAATAAATGTTATTATTGTTTTTATTTATTGGCGCGACAGACCGTGGAGATCCAAGGCCTCGCGCGATTTACTTAGAAAATATATTACGCGTTTCTTGACGTGTTTTTCATAAGGTGGGCCGTCACTCCCACGCCTATTTTTGTGATGGCCACCCATTGGCTGACGGGTCTCACGAATGCCCGGGGGGAGGTTGTGAGTGAGTATTGTATAGTTATAAGCTTGGAAAAATCGCAGATAGGGCCGGGGACTCGAACTGGCAATCTATGGGTTGGCAGACAGGCGCGTTACCACGCTGCAACCGTCACCCTCAATGTTATTATTAAAATTAATAATTAAAATATGCCTCTCGAATGTGGTGTGGCAAAACTTCAGGATCCCAGCTCTTCTTTCCTAGTCGCGTACAGGTTTTCCGCGCCAGTAGAGACTATATATATTTATAAAGTAACAGCTTTAAGTGCTTGATGAGTTAGAAGCTAATAGCAAATATTTAGCCTCTACTCCTTGATCTCAATGATTTAATTTTCTTGTTGATGTGCAGCGAAATCTAAAATATTTTTCACAAATAGGCATAATCTAACATATAATTACAGTTATATATTGCAAACTGGATTACAATTATCAACGTTCGTGATGGATTAATTGATAAAATATTTTGAGAATTAGAAAATATACAATAGACTTTGACGGATTATATGAGTACATATTTAAAAAGTATTCATCATAATCTAAAATGTAATTGTAAAATAGAACTTAATGAGTTATTGTTATTAATTAATATGTCTGGGAATGAATATAAAGGATGTATGGTATATGATGTGCTAATATTGAAGGATTATAAAAATAACACGATTATAAAACAATATGCATCATTGCTGATGCCAAAACAATATGAAAATATTATTTTGTCTTATAGATGACAATACTACTGATATTATTTCGTTATTAAATGAAAGCAATGCCATTTTTGTCCTCTATATTTTGACGAAATTTCTTAACGTAAATCAGGATCTCAAAACATTTAACACACGTCAATATTAGAGGCCAACTCGTGCCAGGATCCCCGAAAAGTTAAAGGAAGAAGTTTAAAACTTCCGTTTAAGTAGAAAATTTAGAACAAGGGGGGCCACCCCCACTACAATCATATAGCTAATTAGTATCGCCAGCGCCCCATGTGGCTGAGGAAACCAAACACACTCGCTGGCGAGCTATGGCAGGAGGAAGTGGAAAAACAGCAATATTTTCACTGGGAAAGCAGAATTTTTTCTTAATCCTAATTCGGTAGAAAACCATGAGTGATTGGAGACATTTCCAGTGTATCCTCCTTCAGCCGAGGAGAGGGTAGATAGAGGCATGTCGAAGAAGAGAGGAAAGAAGCATGAGTAAGTCACCTCCCTTTTATGTATGATTCACACTATCACCATCCATCATCGTCATCAATCTGCTTCTAAAACACCTTAACCATAAAGTTTTGTTTCGGCCACCCTTCATACCTTGTAGTTATGATAGATTTAGTATTTAATATTTAATATTCTCTCTTGTTTAACCAACCTCTAGATTGTAAATAAATTCTTTTTCTGTTACATCATGCCTTATTTTCATTGAAATTAATTTCTATACAGTCCACTAACTATGTACAACCAGCCGATCAAAAGTAAAGTAACGCCTTGCCTTAGGTCGAAGGCGCACTTCATACAAGGCAATTGTATTTTCTTTAGTGGTTCTGCATTTTTTTTTTAATCTGCGATCAGCGTTTGCAAAATAATATAATACACAAATTAAAGTAATATCTTTTTCCTTTTTTGTTTATTTTTAATATTTCATTGTTCGAATATTGAATAAATTGTAAACAAACAATTTTACCTTCCACCTGGTTATGGCTTATCAATCTTATTTTATGTATCACTCAGCAGATCGTTTATTCCAAGTTTGTGTAAATTTTCTGAAGTGTGAAATGTTACGTTATGTATTTTTTAAAAATTAATTCATTGAATAATACTATATATCAGAAATTTTCCCCCATCTTTTTTTTAATTACATTAAATTTTAATTTACACCGTAAAGCAAGATTTCAAAATTATCTATTGCAAATCTCAGAAAATTCTAAATTCTGTTTGTTTCAACCAAATATAAAGATATTTAAAAATAAGTTCATGCTATTATTTATGGTTAGAACGGAATATTTGTTTGTATGAATGTTAAACTCTGATTATAACGATTATAAAAATATACTTGAACATTTAAAGTTCTAACTTCTAACTTATCAAATCGATTCAAAAGCTTAAACACTCATTTGAAAACAGAAAACAGTAACAAATAAAAAAAACATATATTATTTATGTTTAGACCAAAATTTAATACCGCATTTAAGAAAGTAAAAGAATCTTTTATTTTTTTATTTTTTACTTTTAATATAGTACTTATACTGAAGTTAAAAAAAATACATATATATGTAAATTTTTTTAACACATTATATTATCGCCTGTTACTTTTAAATCACATTTCTAAAAAAAAAAAGTCTTAAACATCTTATCAAGCAAAATTAAACTCACTTTATTGCCAAATATTCCTTTTATATGCTAAACTAATGCCTACATCAAGCTATTTAGACTTACAAGTATTTTCCTTTCGCAATCATGGATTTTCTCTTGAGTCAAAGAAAATAAGAGTGAAAAACGGTGTAAACTAGATTTACGTCTCTGTTTTTGAAAGCGACGTATGTATCGCTAACGACATTCTTTAACCAGCGCTTACTAATTTAATCTACATCTAAACCCTGAATATGAAACGAGTATTTCTTGCGTATTACAAATATATAATTATTTTATCACAAATACATAATGAAATAAATTATGGAATTTAGAGAAGCTATGTAAATTTAATAATGGAATGGAACTGTTTTCCTTAAATTAAGAAATGTACATAATACATAGTACATAGATATTTACGTGTAAGTGTAATATAGGATAATTGGTCACCGAAAGTTTTTCCTAAAGGTAATTTAATAACAACTATTATTCTTTTATTTTGGGGAGCGAGCGGGATAGTCCAGTAACTAACCCGGACTCGAACACGGCTGTAACATATAATTATTTATTCTGTTACAGTAACCCGTGAGGGTTTAGGAGCTCTCCGAGGTCCATCCAGTCTCATAAATAATCTGGTGGTCAAGGATGATTTTGACCAAATCACTTCCTAACTCAATGATTAGCCTAGTAATAGTACTGCCTTACTTGAGTGCTATTTTCCTAACTCTTCATCTGTTCTATAGGCATAGATTTATTTTTTATTTAATTTTGAGTAAATGTTACCTCGCTTAGGGATGCTGCTTGGGTTAGTTATTGGACCGTAATTTGATTAAAGGATTTGAAACTGAACAAAGATGAATTTATGTACAATTTATAGGTTTGTTAGACAAGAGAGAGAGATACTAAGAATTAAATACTAAATCTATGTAAGTACAGGTTATGAAAGGTTAGCAAAAAGAGACATGTGAATTTCAATTTATAATTTTGAAGTGAGAGGAGCTAAAATTAATCATCGATGCGTCGCTGAGCAGGTAGATCAGGTTACTGCATACGAAATGAAACAGAGTGCACTCACCAAGATGGACTTTATGCGGACGGAGGCGACATCCTCTCCATTCTTGTTTTCTCTTCCGTTGTTACTCTACTCTCTCCCCGTCAGTAGGCCGCTTTTACGAGTTAATCTTCCATCGTAATCTTCATTGAAGAGGGAAGAAAATCAAATGAAAAAAATGCTATTTCTCCTCTTCTTTGTGCCACAGCTCGCTAGAGAGTCTCTTTTGTTATCTTGGCCACATGGTGCGCTGGTGTTACAATTGCAATCTGCCAGATGCTTTTAGTAAATGTGGCCCCCTTGTTTCAAATCTTCCGTTTAAACGGACTTATCACATACATTTAACACTTAAGCCTACTTGTTATCGCCTTTTCCTATTGAAAATCCACCAACACAAAGTTACAACGCTATAAATAAGAATTTCAAGTGCTTAATATATTTCATTTTTATTTTGTATTAATTATATTATTAATTTTAATTCAAGTTTAAACTTATTATATTCTAAAAATCGAAACAAAGCATTTATGTTATTCTTAAAAATTCTTCATTTTTTTTTATTTATTCATCTTTTTGTGATTAAATTCCATTAAGTTATTTAATACTTATTTATTTATTACCATAAATTAATGATAATTAACTTACTATTTAATCTTGATACTAGTAATATACGATAGCTGTCAGTAAGGGCGAGGCGTGGTATGAATAGGAAAATCGAAGATCGTGAGCCCATCCATCATCACATGTGTGACACATTGGAGGTTTGGCCATCAATTGGTGGGATTAGTACAAACAGAAAGGGATTTATTTAAGCTTACGCTATTGAATATATATGAAATCTAAAAAACAAAATCATTCAAGGTCTTTTGCAATAATATCATGATATAATAATAATACTATGATATATTACTATCAAGTTAATTTATCTTGATTGAGACCAATGTGCTCGAATAGAATATTTTTTACAACGATTTATAAATATAGATACCTAATAATTAATAATATAATTACATTATTCTTGAATGGAACGTGTTCATAAACTACGCAGTTATAAAATAAACTGAATCAATATTGATTTTCCTTCATAATTATATTTACAAACGGTAGCGTCGCAAATGATTGTCGTTATACTAATGGTCTCAAAACCAATTCGTTTTTAGCCATTAAGTGCAATTATCCCTAATGCTTGGATAAATAACATTACGGTTTAAAGGGTGGTTTCAATATGAGGCTTGGCGTGAAATTGTAAAAAAATTGTGTGCATTTGGGATATGGATATACTTGTGGAAGATACTATGATGGGTTTTGGAAATAATGGGAAATTTTTTTTTATATTCTGAAGTATAACGGTTCTTCATTTTCATTCTTAAGACTTCTTAGACCTTCGGAATAGATCTCGACCTTCCTATTCTGACTAGAATAGGTTGATAACCTGTAAGATAACCCGTCTTTCCTGCCTTAAGCTGGAGAACATTTGGCCGCTAAACTAAATAAAGCGAAAAATCCGCACTAGCCAACCATATAACAGACAATCATCGGATGGACTGAAGTAATTGTCGGGCTAAGAAAATTTTCCTATGTTAGATATTAGAAGAGATACTCCTTTTCTGTCATCAATTTACTTGTATGCTTACGTAAGTCGATTCTTCATGCGACTCCATTTCAATATTCTCTCGGAGTTATTTGGCATGAGTTGCAATAATCCATATCTTTAAATCTGAATCGGAGAACTGTTCATTTGGATTGTTGAGTCATAATTAGAGATTATATAATGACATAACTCATTGTCTTGTGTAGTTTTCAATTAATTCCTTTCCATAGGTAACAGTAAGAGGTCGTTAGGTTAGAAAATTAAATTCTTCAATTTTTTTTTTTAATTTTAATGACTGACAATAATTATATTTTAAGAGGTTTAGTATTTTTTAAGGAAGTGCTGTGTTTCTCGAACGATTGTACTGTGAGGTGATATTTTCAAGATCACATTCAACCGCTATGTTTCCCCCAATTAAGATTACCCACTTTATAAAGGCTAGGTGTGCCCCAGGAGGGCCTGTAAACCCTTGGGTTAGGACAACAGTAGTTGAATAAACAATCCTCTGGTACAGCCGGATTCCAACCCACGTCTGGAATATATAATAATAAAATTATAATTCTAATAATTGTTGACATTTTGATAGTTTAATAGTGCTTGAGTAAATGTGTAAATGTGCACTACTTTATTGTCGTCAGTAGTTGTCTAGTTCTTTCTATTGATAAAGAGCGTAAGCGTAAAAATTATTAAGTTAAAATAATTAAATTTCCAATAAATATATATTCAAACTCAAATGTATACTGCGCTCTCTAAAGGGAAGCTGCCGGAATCGTTAACTTAAACTGCAATTAGGTCACTCCTTTGATCTCTTTGCCCATCGATTCTATCTGTCAAAGATAGCTTTGTCCAGCAGCTTCTCGGTCTCGAGTCTCAAGAACAATTATTGTTATTAATGAAATAATTTTAAATCCAGCGTTAAAAGTAGGAAATATGAAATCGAACCCTGACGATCTCACTTGCCCAACTTCAAGGAGGCATTTTATCCCCAATTATTTGTCTATAATAATATTATTGATGGTTGAAGAGGTGGAAAAATAATTCAAATATGTACATTCTTCATCATAGTTTTTGCTTAGTTTGCATGTTATTTATCTAACTATAGAAAATAATTGTTTTCTATCTTAAAGGAATAATAATAACTATGTATAAAGTACTAATAATATGTTTAAAATAATAATAAATCAATAAAACAAAAGTGAAATTAAAAAGAAGAAACAAACTTGACAAAAAAATTAGTTACATAGAACAAAATAAAAGAATAAAACAACTTTATAGAAAATATTAAAAGTCCTTTGTATCTGTCGTCGGGACTTCTAGTTATGTTGTAGTGTTGTGTGGTGATGTTCGGAATGTTTGACTGAATCTAAATAGTCCCCATACTCTCAGTCCTTCAGTGTGACAGCTTATATTATTTCAAAAAGTAAAAAAATAATTGACATATTATGTATAATATAAACTTATCTGATTTTATGTATATGTAATATAATTATAAATATACTTATACATAATTTCATTTAGTTTATTAGGATTTTAATAGACCTGAAGATTTATGATTCTTGCAGCTTGATAATGAGCACACTCTCATATTAATGTGATATTTATTTACTGCTCATCCCCCTCCCCAATATTTCAGATTTTAATAAATTTCCAGATAAATTAGATGTATATTTTTGTACCCTACTCTTGAATAATTTCTGAATTTCTCCCTAGATCCGAGCCATGTCATTGCAACATAGAAGTGATTTTTAGCGTAGGATTCCCCCCCCCTTCCAGGACACCTAATACATAGTCAGATTCATCTTTAATTCATATGGCATCTACGGGTCACAGGGCTCTTGAGTTTTAGAAAATCTCTGCACGCTCTGTTTTCAGTTGTTTTACATTTGGTTAAATTGTTATCTCAGACATTCCCCTGTTTGTTCAACAAATATACAAAATACGATCGCATTACATGATTTTTATTCTTCACTATTCATTGTACAAATATGAAACTGCTATTGGAAATTTAATATCAATGATGGTCGGCAAAAATGGAAAATTCAGTAAATATTTTTCTAGTATATTGTTTTGTTTTTCATTAAGTATGTTTTAGTGCTATAAACGAAGTTGTGCAAACAACATCAGGAATTTGTCTAAGGGCCCAAGAGGAGAAAAAGTTGGTTATTTCAACCTTATTTTTTTATTATATTAATAAAAACCATATATTATTGCTAGCCAAAATTGATAAGTCTTCCAATCATACCTAGAGGAAATAAAAATAGCAGTTGTTGAAATACATTAAAAAAATTTTTTTTTTGATATGGAGCTCCATATCTTTAAATCTACACCTACGACACCAAAAAACCTTATAAAACACCATTTAAAGTAGAAGAAATTTCATAAAACAGGAGCCCTAAAAGAACTGTTTGCATTCAATAGTTACCAAGATATATTTTAATAAAAAGAAACATTTTATCAAAAATGTAAAAAATCTCTTATAGAATTCATTTTGGTAAACTATGTCTCAGCAACCATTCGAGGTACAGGTGTCTTCCAACACTTGAATTAAAGCTAGTTTAGGTATTTTACCCATGAAATTTCGCCCGAAGATCTAGAAATGAATTTATTTTCGCAAATGTTATGCAGAATACTATTTCTACGAAAATGAACGTCATGAAATACCCCATAGTTCAGTACACTGCCATTAACTTGAGCGCTGTGTAAATTAATTTCGAGTTATTAAAAAATAAAGGGAAAAATTTCAAGTGCTTAATGCATATTCATATGCAAATATAAAAAAAAATAAATAAATAAAATTTTTTGAGAGCATATACAAATGAAAATTAATTTAATATTAATATAGATTGAAGGAAAAAAAAATTTTTTTGTCTTCTATAAAACCAGTAAAAAAGTGATGCTGAAATCCATTTCAAAAACTGTAAAAAAATATATTCGTGTAAAAAATAAATACCTTTTTTTAAATATATGTATATAAATTAAGGTATTCTAAATAATTTTTATTAAAATAAAATAAAGAGAAAATAATTTGTATTCACTGGTTATCAAGAAACTGGTTAAGCTTTAACTTTATTCAAATTTTACATATTTATATAATTTATATGAGATCTAAATTTTGTAAATATTTGTTAAAATAAGTTACTTACTAATTATCGATTACCAAAATTTACGAATTCGTATCATTGAAGAATGGTTCTATCAGAATATATTTCTATTCATTTCTTCGGTAAACCTTAAACAAGCCAAATCAGTGAGTGGACCTAAAACACCAACCCTCCCCGCAAGTTTCCCCACATACAAGCTCTAACTACCTCTGGTTTTGTATTACAGACATCCGTAGCAACCTAACTCACTTCTAATATTCCTAATAACCCTTCAAGAATATTTTGAAATAATGGGCACAAAATAAACAACATATAATTTGAAACCAACTCATCAAATTTGAGTACTTTTTTTTAACATCATTATGTTCACAGATCCAGGAATTTAAAAAACAAAATTTTCCAAGTTTTATTAAATTTTATAAAATCGTAAGAAAGTATGACAAGCAATAATTAGTATCAGAAATAGTTAATTTTTACCAAAAAATTTCACTTGTTTCACTACTCAGCGAGCTGTTGATAAATTAGCAAAAAATAAGTTATATCATTTTTTCAGGATACATTTTCCTGACCCAAAAAAAACAATGCGAAAGTGAAATATTTAAATCAAATTAATATTCATACTATGCAGCTTTATAATAACTTTTTTATATTTACGAACTAATAGTACAACTTATACACTGCAGTTAATAAAAAAATTAAATTGCATTTTAAGTTAGCAAAAATCTATCGTAAAAAGTGTCAGAAAATCGAATTTATCAGGTAACGCACTATTCGGTTTTAATGCACTCAGCCTAGAAAACGACCCAATTTTCTGTTTTAAATATATTTTCAGTAAAACACACATAAAGCTTCCATAAATAACACACATAATTCTTAGGTGGTCTACATCCATTGTCAATTATCAGTCTTCTAGAATTTATTATTTCAATGTTTGAACTTCTACTAAAACCCTGATGCTCGAAGTTATTCCTAGAAATTATTGTCGAACAGAGGAGTTTTCCGAGTACTCAGAGTAAGCTTAGAGCTCTTTCGCAGTAGAGAGATCCTGCCTACATAATTGAATTTTTCCAGACAAAAACAAAATATTTACTTACCTCTGGTCTGTTCGGTTCTTCGATGGGGCTAGTTACTCTTTTGTCGTTCAAAGGACGACAGAAAATATAACCACATATGGAAGGATTAAATTATAAAACAAGCATGGAGAACTGACCTTTTTCTCCTCTTTGTGGTTGGATATAATCATATTAAATTCATTTGTTGTGCTAAATAATATTAAATTTATTTATTATTTTTTAAGTTTAAAAATTACTTTAAACAATAATATTCAAAATCAATTATCGCGGGTTCTTTTTTTCATTTGCCTAGAAAAACTCTCAATAAAGACTGAATGTTTGTATTCCTGTTTAGTTTTATGGGTTAAGTCAGGTAATTTATCACATAAATCAAATACAAATAATCTACAATATTTTTTTATGTGTTTTATTCTGAAGACATGCTTAGGATATTCTTCAGTCATCTAATTAAAATTATCAGTCCCTTTTTTCTTGTAATATTGAATTACTTTGGTCTTGCATTTTTGAATGTACAAAGGATAATAGGAAACGACGGACATATATTTGGCTACCTCTATATTCATTATTATAAAGATTTTAACCTTGCAAACTTCACAATTGTAATATTTATCTGACATATCAATATGAACACAAATTTAATGGACTCAATTACTATATTTTTGGCATTGAATCCAGCCTTATTAAAATTTTTCTCCACATATGATGCCTTAATCTTCTTGGGAAAAGATTTTGAATGTTTTTCTTAGTTTATAACAACTTTTTAGTTCATTTAGCTTTATTTTTCTCTAAAATACAATCCACATCAATTTGAAATATCAAAACAACTTATAGGATATTTTCAACGATATATCCACTGCAAATTAGTGTTCATAGTTAAAGTTTTCGAGAGTTAACAATGGGTGGCGCCGTAAACAAACCATAGTGTATTGTATTTTGTAAACAACTTCTAAACGTTTCTAGAGGTTTGGCTTAATAGTATACATTGTTTATGATGGTTTCTTTTGTTTTTTATTTATTGTTATTTTAAGGCATCAACCACACTTGGGGCCATTATTGCCTCAATTTCCGAAATTTTTATTAGACATTATTTGCTTAATATCCGATTTTTTTTTGTTCTTAATTGTTTAATTTAATAAAATAAGAGCTTTTTGTTTTAATCAATTACTACATAAATTGCTCCTGTTCCTATTATATCCTTTTATAAAACACCGTTATGCAAAACCGCACGACTTTACTGTATTGCGTAATGGTTGATCTGAGCCCCATTTTTTAATCCTTATCCTTGTACATCTGTACAAAATATGAATGAAGTGTATTAGACATAGTTGTGCTATGAATATCATGATGTATTGTTTCAAAAATTATTAGTCTATATTAGACATCTATTTATATTTTCCTTAAAGTTTTATCCAAAACAATTATTGATTTTGTTCAAAAATGTTATCCGATTTTTAGTTTAATTCGTTCATCTCGGCCATTTATGTTAATAGAGTATTTCTTAATCAATATTATATAACCTAATGGTACAGGTATATGAGGACATATAAAAATAATTGGTCCGTTGCTCAATATTTGTAAAAGATTCATGGTAAATTGGAGCTCCTCACACAATTTCCCAGAAGTCCTGGGATCATTGATATTTTTTCCCAGGAGCTGTATTGCTAAAACAGTAGTGTACGATGCTGGAACTTCAAACAAATCATATCAAGATAAATTATTTTTCAATGATTCCATTAATCTTCGGTTTGAGAAATATATGGCCTTACAAGAATAATTGTGAAAATTCCCAAATATTAACTTTGTGCGGGAAAATAATATTAATGTGCGGTCACATTTAACATAATTGTGAACTCAAGCAGTATAAACTTCATTTTTTATTTATTTTTTTTTATTTTGAAAATTTGATAACGATACACCGCAATACAAATCATTAAATACTGATTTGTTGGTTGAAAAATATTTTAAAAGGGAAAAAAAATCGAGGAGCTATTTAAAGCAATTTATTCCTTCTAGATAGTATTATTGCCTGAGTTTATTGTAATTTAACATGCCACTAATAACACTCTGAATTTAATGTCTTTTATTATTTGCTAATTTTGTATCTCTATGTTTTTTCAATTATTTCATGTCATTTCTTCTTTGTATTTTTAATAGTTAATTTTAATTCTATCTCTATTTTATTTATATTTTTTATCAACAATATCTATTCAATATCTACAATATCTAGCTATTCACTTGCGCTAGCTCTTTCATTCCTCCAGCTATATCCAGAGTAGGCAATTGAACATACACTTATCTGTTATTAGTGATATATGAACTAACGAAATTAATGTACATCACCAAATATACATAAAATATAC
>NW_027110136.1:201496-217881 GCF_000696795.3 Halyomorpha halys
TATAATTATTATATACATGTATAATAAAAAAACATGAGATGAATTAAAAGAGTGTTAGGGTCTTAGTGCATTAATGCTGTCAATATTAACAATATTTATTACCTATTAGTTCTGAAGTGGTATCGCTCAATTGTTATTAGTCTTTTATACCTTCCAGCATTAAACTTAACTTGACTGGGGAAAACATATCTACGGTTTGTGTTCTGAAGTAGTACATTTATAGATGACCGCTTTTTTTATTAATGTTTCTCGCTCTATCTATCTAAAAGAGCCTTTATTTAAGGCCATTCGTTTCGGGAAAAATTATTATTATTTGTGAGGTAAACTAACGGTTAGGACGCCAATAACTAACCTCGCAGCCTTCTAGGGGCGGCCTTACAAGAGAGCGCTATCTATTGTACAAAACCGATCGCTGACAGATTGCCCCACGATTGTTCGGGGCACAATACACTCGATGGATGAATGGCTAACCTCCTGCAGGCCTGCTTCTTCCATTTGCCAAATTAGTGCGTCAGTGGAGGATAGAGTATCCGCCTGTCCATTGGCACTGCCATTATCCCGCCCAGGACAGGCATTTAGCATTTCCAAGGATTGATAATTGATGAGTTTGTGATATACTAATGATAATGTCTATCGATTAATACAAAATGCTGAGTCGACATTTAGAGAACTATTTGTGAAAAGATACCTACCTAATAAGGGCAGTGTGAAATCTTGTCTAGATTTCTCAGAGTAATTCCTCTGGTTCTTAACTCCACTACGCCTGACATTCCAGACCTACAGCAATCACTTCGAACTACCATGGACGTGGAAAGCTGGTAGAGTAGAACGCCGAACTGCAAAGTTTCGAGGATATACTATATTAATAATATAACCAATTTTTGGTCAGTAAATACATTCATCCTGAAATTTACAATATATATCGTATAAAACAGGTAAGAAATGTATTTATATGAACGACATACATCATTGTACATTTTTTACTATTATTTATATTTAAAGATATAAATTTTTATTTCGGAAAACTCAAAGATTGGCTGATGTGGGTAGTGAGAAAAATTTGTTTTATAATAATAAGAAAAAAATTTCGTACTTTCAAAATTCAAAATGAGATATCTAATCAGTATTTTTTGGGGGTTACCTCATACCTGGTCATTTTTAACATACGGAGCAGATATTTTATCTGTTAACAACCTATTTTAACCGGACTAGGAGGGTGAAGTTTTGATTCCGTGAGACTGCCACGAAATAAATATCAACCCCTAGGCCAGAACCGAACCATCGCTGTTGAAAACTCGAGGTTGGTAAGGTGACATTAACTGACTTATAAAACTATTTTTATATTTTCAGTTAGGTAGTCCAGTTTAATAAAACACCTCTCTTTGTCTTCCTGATTCACTCACAGTGACAGAATAATCTCATCCGATCTGGATATTATTGCTACCGATCGTTATAGTGGTATTATTTATAAATTCTATTATATAGTAATAGAATTTATGAATAAAGTTAAAAATCAAAAACCAAATAATTCAAACAATGAATTTTTATAGAAGTGAATATCTCCCAAAACAAGCCTTAACTGATAGGCCTTAAGGAATTTTTTTTTTGAGATCCTAAATTCATAATTTCAGTCCAGATTCTTAACCCTGAAATATCCTGTAAAAGGTCCATTCCTCTTACTGCTTTAGTGGAAAACAAATTAATTAAAATAAAAAACAAAACAAGAAATACTCTAACGTGATTAATTGACAAAGTTTAAAACCTCATTTCCTTCGGTTTAAATCGCGGTACAATTTTTAATTCGATAGGAAAAACAAACTTTATATTCAGTTCCCAATTCAGTTTAAAAATTATAATTTTGGGAAGGGAACTATCAGCTTACTGGTCTGGTGAACATGCTGCTAAATTGAATGGTAGAAGTTAGATGGAGTTGTCCCATACTTGCAAACTTCCCCGGATTATTCTGATCATTTCTAGTTTACTCCAGTGTTCTCTCTGTCCCAAACCTCTGTGCAGAATGGGTCGCTAAAGAATAACCCTTCGCGGTTCAGCGACGATTCCCAAATAGGGTCATCCCAGCCTTAATCTTGTTTACTCGGGTTCGGATGGCCAAAACAATAGAAATACTTCTCACAATGCACGCTCATCCATGTATGGTCAATCTATTCAGAAACAGATTTTTGCTTGAATCTTGATCGAATAGAAATATAATAATGTCGCTTGAACGTGAAGTTGTAAAAGGTAAAATAAAGTATCAAAACTAAAAAAAGTTTTGCCCACTCTGCATAACTAAGTCCCTCTTGACATTTCATAATCTTCTATCCTTTCTATATAGATAAGGACTCCAATGCTGGGAATCTGTCTACAGTGTCTTCTTTTTTTTTGTCCTTATTTTTGGTTTGATGCTCCAATGCTGCAAAAAACAAAAACAATCCGGCCGGGCAGTATTCAAACCCCGGTATTGCTTCTGACACTACTAAGAATGTATGATATAATGTATAGCTTAGGACTAAACCCAGATATTTCAAAAACCCTCGGAGACGACGAAAACACAATAGAATTAGTGTTTCAGTTTATAAAATCACAACATTTACTGGAAAAAATATAACATTGAACGGAAGAAAAAAAAACAACAATAATAATAAAATAAATAAATAGAATAATAAATAAATAAAATGATAGGCATTCAAATTAAAAAAATAAATAAAATTAAACGAATGTAAGCAAAATTAAATAAAATATAAATCTCGTTGATGACCAAAGAAGTTTGACGCCACTAAACAAAAACAAACAAACTACTAAGAGTGTTTAGTTTGGAGTTCATTTTGTTGGCCCTTCTCGTCCTCCGAAAACATTTTCTTTTTGTGGTTCTTTTACTTTTATTCAAGGAGAATGTGTTATCAAGTATGAAAAATAATCATTGATCTTTCAAACGAAAATATTTTTTTTTTCACATTATAATTTTTTGTTTTTAGTGTATCTTTTCATCGACAACGAGAGCTTTAAATTGCATCAGCTTTGGTAACCCGTTGGTTATATTGAATATTGGAAAGTTATGCAGAGATACCTATCAAATTTACCTTTTATTTATTTATTTTTTTTTATGAAAAAATAAATTAAATACAATAACCGTACTGCAAATCATTGACTTTAGAGTATAGGTCTCCAATTTGACTTTTATTAGTAGGAAAAAAACGAATAATATAAAAAAAAAATCCATAATCTAGTGCAAAGAAACCCATTTTTACGGCACATAATAATTTCTGTACTTTATATCAGAAGGTCTTTTCTATTTCTCAAACGTTCGTAATAATCAATAATCCTCTTTGAAATTTTCTAAGGGATAAATTAATAAGTTTGATTATTCATATTAGTAATTTTTATAAGATGAAAATTATTTGGTTCGCTTCAATATATCCTTGACCCAGTTCCTTCCCACTTTGTAGTTCTTATATGTCGCTTCTTTCCGGATTCCATTTTTCGCTAGGACCTATTTCTAGCCGATCCTTTGCTGACAGTCTCTGAAACGATGTTGTTTTCCGTTTTGTGTGCTGAGGGATAGCTTCCTTTGTACCTACATCCAGCCTGATTCCTACATTTCTTTCTCTTTTTTACTCAGCATACAAGCATTATTCTAAGAAACAGATTTTTCTGTATCAAATGTTCTGTCCTGTTTTTGTCTTGCATGTTATGACTGACTGATTATTTTAATTTTTATGTAATATTATAACAACGTTTTTAAGTATATTACTATAATAATTAGTTTAAGAGGTTTTGCACTGAAATTATTCCCGCACTTAAGTAATTCTGTCCCATCCAAAACTCTTCCCTTTTACTATGCATCCGAAAAAGTGAGCGATCGGTGGTGGAACAGTCTTTGAATATTTAATTCATTCTATATTATATATTGCCTTGTCATGCATTGTGATGTATTAACATTCCATTTCCTCATCTCATTCCTTGAAAGGTTCCATTTGTGTGATTGCACCTTGCATATCTTATACGGAAATGACCTGGTCATTCTATTCTCTCACTTTTCCCTCTTATTTTTCCGTGAGTGTTAGTGGAGTATATTTTAATATTGGTAAAAGTTTTTTTTTTTTAATTCATAGATTCATATTTATAGAATGTACATTGGAGATAGGTAGCGATTTGTCAGTTTTGTGGTTGATAGGTTTTCCTGCAAGAGTTTTATTAAAACAATGCAATGTTATTCTTTATCCAAACCTAAACATGACCCTAACAATGAAGTTATGTCATCTCGACTACTGAAATGATTCTTTCTCAAATCCACCAACCAGCATTATAACCCTAAAATTTAATTTTTGTATACATGTTATTTATTGCATAAAAATACAATGTACCACATTTAGCATACTATTTTAGGATACCAATTACATTTTACATAATTACTATATTTTAAATTTCGATAAAACAAATCGAACAACAAAATTGTGGAAACAAAAAAAAACCAAAGCATTCTTGAATAAAAATAAAATATGTAACATCTAATAGAATAAAATACATATCATTGAGTAACATAAAATATATATCATCGATTTATTTTTACATTTGTACATGTTCAATTCTTTTGAGTTTATTTAAGTTTTTAAAAAAGAGTTTATTTAAAGAGGGTTTTATGAGTTTGGACAAGAATGGAAGAAGTTAATTGTCAGTTTATATTTGTAATCCTGTAAGGTCTATATTTAATTCTAAGTGCATTTTAGATATTCTTGTGTAAAATGGATAGTTGTAAATAATTCTGAGGCATTTCCTTAGGAATTCTGGTATTTTTTTTATGCTTTTTGAACTAGTAAAACTCAATATGGGGCAGGTATAAGTTAAGATCGGCCATATTAATGCTTTATATAGTAGTATGAGAATAAATTTATTTCTACTAGATAATTTTTTTTTTTTATTTTAAGTATGGATACATTTTGTATAAAATAAAGTTTCTTCTGATTTATGTGATGGTTCAATCATAGTTAGATAATAAACTAAATTTCCTATGTTGATGGAAGTTTAATTGAGCCTGAATGCGCTTAGAGTGAGAACAATGGTTCAAAGGAAGAGGGTCGGGTACGGTTTCAACCTGTTGTCCTTCAGTGGGCTACTGTCATTATGGAGAGACAATGAGGTCGATATATTGATTCATGTTCAAACCATTCCTAGTAATCCATTTAGTGGACACCACTGTCTGGGCCCTGTCTACTCCGCACCATCATGTCCTCTGTACTTCTTACTCCTTATACAACCACCCTCCACTCCTTTCCCATGGTTGAGGAACTACTGCTCCTTAATGATCCTACGTAGAATTCGAAATACGATAAAAGAGTAGTCCAATCCTCTTTTTTATTTATTTATTAAATACCGGATCGTTCTGGTGAGCCTTACATGGGTAGTATAAGTTATAATTTTCTTTTAATAATTGACTATGAGGGAGGGTATAGTTCCATAAAAAACCACCCCTAACGCTGTATACAACGTTATAAATAAAAAAATAATAAAAATAAAATAAATAGATAAAAATAATCATTCATGATAAGAGAGAAAAGTAAGGTTGATAACAAAAATAACGAATTTCGTTTACCTAACGATAGTAAGGTTATTATTATTATTAATAGTTATTGCTCTGTAATAAGGAAATAAAAGTTTATTTAAAAAAATATATAAAGAAAAAAATATAAGTAATGTCAATAATAGAATTGATTAATATGGAATTGATAACAGAATGTCCTTCAGAAGCCTGGGCTTCAGTCTTCGGGTTGAGGTTGGATTTCCCAAGTTACAAGTCACTGCTTCTTTAACTGTCGATAATTGGGAGTGGAGCTTCATGAATCGTTTTTTTATGTAATTCTCTGTTGATTCCATTTGCAATTTCCGCTGCAATAGGCTATTTCTTACAAAGCAAGGAGCATCCACTGCGATTCTTAGGACTTTATTTCGAAAAGATTGTAGTTTTTTCCTTTTCGTGAAGGATGCCGCTCCCCAGATTTCACAGCCGTGCATCAGCAGCGGCCTGCGGATTGTTTTACATATAAGAACAGTTTTTTCTGGTTTTAGTTTGTATTTTCTATTTAGGGTAGTGGTGATTTCAGAGAAGGCGATGATCGAGGTGAATTCTCATCGAAGCCAATCCTCAAGTAACTAGAAATTACTTGTTCAGTTAGCTTGGAACTACGAAGTAACTATTTTCCCATAATGAACTTTTTACCAAATTTACAATCGAAGTATACTTTGACATTAATTTATCTCTATTTGGTAAATATAGTAAGGGGAAGTATTTCAATCGCAAACAATTACAAATTCAAGTTTCCGAGGAAAATTCGTGTTTTGAGATTCCATGAATCCAATCATTCACGATGTTGAGTGTTCGTGAGTGCTTGTGAAGAGCTTAACTGAAAAATGAAAAGTAGTACAAAACTAAAATTAGAATTTTTGGTAGATGAATACCTGAGATGTTACATCGTTAAAATCGACCGATCGGAAGTATCTCACTATACAATCTATTTTATACCTTTTAGGATATTATAAATTATTAACAAAAAAAAGCCTGAAACGATTTTGATTAAACTCGTAAATCAATATACAATGTATCACGTATTATTTAATATCGGTTGGTCTTAACCTATATGATATTAAAGTACCTTTAATAATAATAATAATAATAATAATAAAGGTTTAATGAATCCGAAGGTTTAATGCCGATACCACCAATCGTTTTCTACATACATCCTTCTACTAATGCCTCTCCAAACCCAATTCTACTAAATCAATTCGTTTGCAATCCTCCCATCTACGTTTTGGTCTACCCCTTGGCCGTTCACCCGTCAGTTCAGAGTTTATTAACATTTTAGGGATCCGCTCGTTACTAAGCCCTACAACCTTATACGCCGCAATGCTATAACTCGAATTAAATTTACCGGGTGTAGGTCCCTTAATTCAGTTTTGTGTATTCTTCTAAATTCTCCCGTTAATTCATCCTTTTTCGGTCCGAATAGTTTACGTAATAATTTATTTCCGAAAGCTTTAAGGCGCTGTTCATCCCTTAGTGTGAGAGGCCACGTCTCGCATCCATAAAGAACAGTAGGGAGGATAATAGTTTTGTAAATTATAATTTTTGAGCAGTTTCGAAATTGAAAAATAACAAGCATTTCCCGCCTTCAACCTAGTTTTTATTTCCTCATCAATTTCGTTTTTTCTAGTTGCTGTAGAAGCTAAATACTTAAACCTATCTACCTGTTGAAACGTATTTCCTCCAATATCTATATCACCAAAGTTGCTCGAATTTCAACTTCTAACCATGTATTTCGTTTTATCTGTATTTATTTCAAGACCTAGTTCCTTAATGGAGTTTATTAACGCGGTTGTTTTAGTTCAATAATTTCCTTGTCCTCACACAATAATACCAAATCATCTGCATAACCGTAATCATTAGCACCGCTATTTTACCACCCAAAGTTAAACCCTTCTCGGTATTCCTCACACTTTTAATGACGTATTCTAGTGCTAGATTAAATAAGATAGGTGATAAAGAATCTCCCTGTTTTAAGGAGATTCTTTATCACCTATCTTATCTAATCTAGGACTAGGATACGTCATTAAAAGTTTTTGTGATCGTTTAGTGAGCATTGATGCTGACACCGATATAAAAGTACCTTTAATTTAGTTTATTTGAAAGCCTTAACAATATTCGTTTTTATTAGTAATGGAAAATCGATAATTATAAATTCTGTACCATGGAACCAGACTAACTAAGTCATCCTAGGCCAACTTTTCAGGAGAGCACAAAAAATGCTCAATCATTATAAGGACTAACGTTCTAAGAAAATAAAAAATTTGATTTTTCAATGGTCTTAAGTTGTTATAGCTTAAAATCAAATCAAATTCTACATATGTTAAATGATTAACCAGCAAAACGTTATATTTAACATTCTTCTGGTCCCGTGGTACAGAATTTTAGAAGTATTTCATAATTAACCTAAGAGGACCAGAAGAGAAATATTTTTTCCTGATTGAAAACAACGTATTATATACCATTGGATAACCACGATTTGAAAATACATATATGTAACATATAATGTCATGAAAGATAAGGAAAGATGAAAAAAACGTATATAAAAAATTTGTTCTTACAAAAGATTAACTTAAAAATGGTGGACGCATTTCAAAATTGATTCTATAAGGAATTTTTCATTGAATTAATGGTTGAAAGTTAAATATAAATTTTATTACAGTGATATTATTTTTTATATTTCTGCCATACCTTTACAAAAGATAAATATTAAAATTTTCCCAGGAGAGTTTACATTAAAAGTACTTTTTTGAAACTGAATAATATGATAATTCTTATGTTTCCATAGTTTTTATCTAGTTGTATTTCGAGACGAAATATAGATTATTAAATAATCGACCTTAATTTTCTTAGTGCATGAGGTCATTCTCAATTTTAATCATGCAAAAAGGCCGTTATCTAACGGATATCCCCTTGGCACGGGTGATTACTGAATAACTCTATCATGTATATAAATTATTAACATGTTTTAAATAAAAACTTAACCCGAGGAATTTAAGTTTGTTACCACCATCTTATCTCTACTTCTTACATGACCTATATTAACGAACGTAGTCGTTTAATACAAGTGTTATTGAAAAAAATAAAATAAAAAAGTAAGTAGAAACAAAAATTGTTATTCAGTATAGATCTAGTTGAAAATAGATCTAAATTACTGTTTATTTGAGTGATGTCGAGGATTTAAAAAAGTCAGTTAATATTCATGAAACATTGTGAGACATTTTGGAGTACTATTCCTCCAAGATATCCTCAGTTTTTGAAAATGACGACTAAGAAAGCGAATAATAATTAATACTGACTCTTGCTTAAATTGATAACACACAATCTGACAACTTTAACATACTCGGCTAAAGACTTTGAGAGAAAGCAATCTAATAAAAAATTTAAATATGTTGTTTAACAATGAATAACAAAAAAAAAACATTAAACCTGCGATTATATTTAAAATGTATTTTCTAACCATCAATTTAATGGTATACTTCTCCTCATTTGCTCTCAGCTCTTTGGCATCTTTCACTACCACCTATATGCCACACCCTGGAACATAAAAATTTAACATCACTGTAGAGATTTCATCTTAACCCATTCCAACTGTATATATTTTTGTATAACATTCGATACAAAAAGAAGCATTGAAATAGGTATTTTTGGATGAAAACATATCTATATCATTTTCGTATTTAATTCAGTTTCATATTTGCTCATTCTATTTTCATGCCAGCTGGGTACTGCAAATGTTAACTCTATAAAGTTGTTATTTATATTTCGTGAAAAACCCTGGTGATAATAAATACATCAACTCGTTATACAACCGTTGTTCAGGAAATAGTACTTTCATATTTAATTTTTATTTTTATGTTTGAATAAAAAAATTGAAACACTCAATTTGAAAAAAAAAATTATGTGTGATGGCGGACAAATAATTAAAAAGCATTGAAAATCATGTTGCATGTAAAAAAATACATACGTTGTAGATAAAAGAGTATAGATTAATAAGTGGAGAAGATTTTCGGAGTGGGGGGGGTGCAGTCACCAAAAAAAACAAAACACAAATTAACAAACAATTATTTATTCGTGTCTACGTTTCGAGCTGAATTTAAGGTCTTCATCAGAGAGCATCGGGAGAGATTCTGGCTAAACTGAGGTCGACCTGAAATTCATGTCAAAACGTCTTCACGAATAAATATTTTTTTGTTTATTTGTGTTTTTTCCTCACCGCATCCCCCTTCCGACCAACTTCTCCACTCATAAAATAGTATATATTATCAATTCATTGATTTTTTTTATTACAAATACTTATGTATTTAATCTCAGATTACATTAGCTCTTCGTTCAGGAACAAAATGAAGATTATTTTTGCAGTATAATGCTGACTTTGTGCTATGAGAGCGAGGTGCGGATTTTAAATTGAAATTTGTCTCCCGAAGACGAAAAGCGCTATCGAAGAACACGGAATACGCAGGCTAAAAGTTTTAACAATATAAGATCTCACGAAATTTAATTCCAATACAAGATGGATGTCATCCAAATGGTCCCATATCATAAAAAATCTGTAAATATTCCAATAATTAACAAATTCATAGTTTGATTTTCTTCAAATATAACGTAAATATATCTTGAAGGGATTTAGAGCTGCTTAAATTAAAAATTGTATTTCTTAAGTCCATTTTTTTATATTGTCCCGTAGATCAGGAATGAAAAATCAGATTTTAAAGTTTTATTGTCTACTGGATTTACTCACGTAATTTTTATTGGAAAACAAAAATTATTTTCTTTACCATATAGAATATTAGCACTAGGAGAGAAAGAACGTGTTTATTAAAGTAAAACATGCAGTTCTAACAAATGGTGTCTCCTTACTCTACCAAATGCAGTTATTACTGAAAAACGAGGCCTGCAGAGTTTTCATTCACGATATCATTCTTTTGTTCAGTAGACAGGCGGCAAAAAGTTTGCATTTGTCTTCGGACGTGAAATGCAGATTTATACATATCATCTACATATGTTAATTCAAAAATTATACTAGTAAAAATTTAATTTGAAGACTAAAATTTTATAAGTTTTAAGACGTTTTTAAATGTAAATGATCAAAATTAAAAATTAAATCGGTAGGATAGGATTATTAGTAAATGCCCGAATGAAGGCTATATAAAGGAAATGGCTTTATTCTTTTAAAAAATGTATTTTTTTTAATTACAACAAATTTAAAAACTGTTAAGTTCATATTTATTGTCAGAAAAGAAGATATTCTCATACTCATTACACACCTTTTTTACATTCTCTTTTCCAGAAATCGGGTAATAATTTTCTGCTAATTGCATAGGTTAGATTTAATGATAGGTACATAATCATTTATATTTCATGGTTTAAGAATATTTTTGTTCATTTTTATTGAATTTTATTTGCCGTAAAAGAATAAAATCTACGGAAGAAACTGTGCTTGTAACATGAGAGGCAAGGAAACTACTTAAAAGTAAGATGAAGATAAAGTAGAAGATAGAATTTGATAAAATGTGCCTCTTGATGTATAAAACGTAAAATGTGAGTAAAATTTTTCTATTCCAAAAATTTACATTGTTTTCATTTTCCGTATAAATATAAAGCTGTAGAGCATTGTTAAACTTATAGCATCTGTTGTTGGTGAAACAATGTTTTTATTTTTACAGTTTTTTTTTTGTTTTTTTTTAATCTTCCTTTTATAAACTCTACTGTACGGGTTTTATCTACAGGCAATTATAAAAATGCGGGTTCTGAGAAGGAACTATGCTGGCTCGTGTCTTGGATAAGCTGTCTATAAATAAAAAGGCATATTTCCCCGGAATCGTTTTATAATAGAATAAACTTTCATATATTTTCTGTTGATAATTTTTATTTTTATAACATTCTTTATTTTTTTTAAATTACTCTAAAACATTAGAATTGTTGATTTTCTTTTATTTTAAAGTTTTTCTAATACACTCAAGTATTTCTTTATCAAGTTCGGGCTTAGCCAGTATAAACCATTAATTGTCTAGCTATAGACGAAAAACTGAAAAAAATTCAAATTTGTTCCAATTTAAAAGTATTATGTAGTTGTTCCCACATATCTTCGACTTTCATTACTGTTACAGTCACCGTTAACAGTGTTTTCAGTAATCTTGGCCGTCCTTCATTTTTTCAAAGCTGAGTAATGCATATCTTGCAATAAACTTATGGTTGATCCGATATGTTCTGAATCCATTTCCGATATCACCAGTTCGATCTTGGATTAGAAATGCTAGCAGAAGGCGCAACATGGTTTTGTAGGATTTCTTCCGCAAAGCTTGCTGCATTCTAAGATCGTCCTAGAACATCTCTGTAAGGGCCCCCATTGTGATATCGGCCCAGAACATGATTGAGCCACCACCGAAAGAAAGATGAGGCTGTAATCTGTCGTCTCCATGCTTGACCTTGTCAAAAATAAAACCTTCCTCCAATCATAGAAATTACATTGAAGGTTTTCCCTAAGAAATAGCTGTCTATGTCTATACACTATTCGGTGTACTCTAGTTGGAAGATGTCCTCAGAACAACCCGTCTGATGCTTAAAACACTCTGTCAAACTTTTCCTGTGACTCTTTGAATGAGGCTACTTAGTTCTGAACCTCTAGCTTGCCTTCTTCTGAGAGCACATAGGTGCAAGAATCGACTATCGCTCTCAGAGTGCCGGTCTCCTGAAGCCACTATCTCAATAGTTGTGTTGTGAAATCCGAATCTCTTTAATATTTCACGCTATATCCTTCTACGATAAGGGTCAGACCGCTGAAAGCTTCATAGTCGATTAAATGTCTTGTGGTGTAAATAAATCGAAATTTAAACAATTTGAAACCTAAAACTTAAAAACTTTGGTAAAAACGAGCGTTTACTTGAAAAAAACTGCAATAAAACTGATTAAACTGAGAATCACAAAATAGAGAAAATATATTGAATCAATAAATTCAATGTCAAATGGGATTAAAAGTAACAATTTACTGTTTTAAAATAATTCTTGGATATTGCTGTATCATAAATGAACTTATAAACTTCAAGAGGTTGCAAGTAATTAGTAACTTTTACGGTGTTGATTTTGATCATGCATTATGATTCCGAAAATTGTGAGTTACACCACTTTTCTTTTCTCCGTGTCAATTAGAAACTATTATAACCACTGTATTAAACACCCAGTTCGATTTAGGTCGTAAAATAAATATTTAGTCGGTATTCTAATGATCTCAAATTTGCTCTTGCTTCATTGGATTTATTCCGTACAATTCACAAGCGCAGAACCACTGATTTGTATTTATTCAAGCGTTAAAACAAACAACTTCTCCTTTTCCAATGTGTGTTCATTTGGAGTGTGTGCTTAATTAAACTGGACCCAACGGATAGACCATTGAATTTATCCTATCTTTTTCGATAGCTCCCAAACAATGTCGCTACTTTTAATCTTTTGATCACTGGTAAATTAAATGTTGTTAATTAAAAAAAAAATCAAAGTTAAGGTAACTGAATACATTTAGAAAATTGCTTTATGTATTATGATACTAGTAAACACAAGTTATCCGTGTAGAAATTAGCTATTAGTATCTTACCAATGACAAGTAACTTCGGATCACGAAGGTAGCCGAGTATTCCCAATAACACATGTCACTTCTCAAGTGCATATACAGTCTGTATCTAACTCAGGTTTGAATAAGTTTATCGTGTATTTCTGTATAGTTCTATTTATAATTAGATGTTATAGGTTAGAAATGTTGTGGATCATTATTCGCACTACAATTCGATGTATTGATGAAACACCTCAAATTTTATAAATTAATTTATTAATAGGTATTATAATCTGCTTCAACCTGGGACAAAAGGTTTTAGTGATAAATGATCACATTTACACTGAAAATAAAATTATAACCTTTAAATAAATAAATTTTATCCTATTCTAGTCTCAAAACATTATATAGTCCTTTATAAGTCCGACGTTTCGGCCAATTCGGCCTTTCTCAAGGACAATATTAATACAATTGTAGAACCAAATAATTCAAAAAACAACTTTATTTATATTTATTTATTTAGCTATTCTGCCCAGGTCATTTATATCCTGCATAAAGTTGTTTTTTAAACTATTTGGTTCTACAATTTTATTAAGATTGTCCTTGAGAATGGCCGAATTAGCCGAAACGTCAGAATTATAAAGGAATGAATAATGTTATGAGAATAAAATTTATTTATTTAAACAATATTAACCAGTCTCAAGAAAGTGTAAAGATTATAAATAAAGTAAAATAATAATAATTATAAAATTATACAAATAATAAAATCTCAATATTTATATAAACCGAATGATAAATAAAATGAACATAATGAAGCTATGTGCATGACGAAATAATGAGGAAATAAAATAAGTAAAATTTTGAACTAATATAACAATAAAATTAATGCACCAATCAAATTTACACTATTATACACAATACTTACACTCTGGTATGTGAGGTTGAGATCCCAGCTGGGTCACTTGAAATAAGCTAGTGGTGTATTTCTGACCCCTTACCTAATGTTAATTTTCATACTACTGATTGTATATTTGGAACTCCTTTTATTGTGTAATTTTCTTGTTTATAACAAATAATATAGGTTTTTTTTTTTCATTGCGTTTATTTTTATTATATTTGAATAATGTTCAGCTCTAGTATTTCTAATCTACACTGATTAAGACCGATTAAGATCTCTTATAATTTTACTACTTCTAAACATGTATAAAATGAAGACTGAGGCCTACTTGAAGCTATAAAAATAAGATAGAATTATAGATAATACCTAAAAGTTTTATTATAACTTTATTATTTACAAAACAAACCAATCATTCCTGTTAAAGAAAAAAACCAATAGATTTTTTTTTTTATTTATTTTTTTTTATTATTTTTTTTTTAGCATATGTTGTCAAAGAAGCATTTCTAACGACTCTTGAGCATATTACTCTCTCAAATCTTTTTTCAATTTACCATTCTATTTTGAAGGATAACATACAGACTTTAAATAAAGCTTTTAAGTTTCTCAGTCACTCGAAACTTTACTATTATATTTTATTAACTTATACCACAGATTCCCATGTTGCAATAGTTATAAATTCCTTTATTAATAATGACTATGAAATTGGGCTCTTGCCCACGTGCAATGTGTTGTCGAGGATACCGTCTAAAAGTCTAGGACTAGTAGACCATCCTTTTGGAATCCGAAAATTAAGGCAATAAAGTGGTTGATACCTTAAAATAAAAAAGTCTAAGTTGGACATGTAACATTAAATACTTTACTGTTAGTACGATTTTCTTTATTGTTTATAAGATATTTTATTAAATAATAATCTTGAATTGAATTTAAATAGGTTGCTGTAGAAATATGTACGCAGCAAGGATTTTGTACTCAGAATAGTTACTACTAACACAAAAAACCGATTTATATTCAACTAATTATTTCTTATAACTCTATAATTTCTCATTATTACCATTTATTACTTCAACAGTTGATAATTGTTTTATTTACATGATTTGATCTTATATAAAACTTATATACAAATTCCATAAATCATTTTTTTCTAATTATTACATTACGGACAGTGAATTACTAATTAATTAGAACATCAAAGATAGAATCTAATTGAACGAACCCATTTTTATGGTTAGATGGCTGAGGCCGATACTTTCTTATTCAAGTTTCCTCCGTTGGTCTGAAATAAACTCCGTTGGAAGCCAAACCCTCTTACGAAAATTCCATTAGGGAACAGGGAATGGAATTTCGATCTGAGAAGGAAGAAAACACCACAAGGTAAGGGAAAGACTAAAGTATTTATTGTATATATATTTTTATTATCTTGTTTTGATACTGGTAATTTTATTATTAACAACAAAAGTTATCCAAATAGATTTAACTTTCTTAACATATGACATGTTCTACATTTCGACCAATTTGGACATCATCAAGCACAATTTTAATTTTAGTATCACATCCTCATATTGATTTATAATACTTTGCAGAATATTATGCTCCAGGCAATTTAACATTAAAGAAACAGTATTATAACATTTAATAATATGTTAATATCAACATTTTGACTGTTAAATCGACTTAGGCATAATAGCCTACAAAGTTTCATTAATCCATTTGAGTATGTGATATTATTTTATTTTTATAATTTATTTATTGTTATTTACAACTATATAAAAATATATTCAAGTAAATTTGCTGTAGGTGACATAGTGGCATGATACAAACATGGAGAATCTACCCATTGAAGGAACTCCTATAACATTTCTAGAAAAGATCTCGAGCCCATATATTTTTCAGATGCCTAGGGGGATTATTAGGTAATGAAGGAGATGCCAGGTTAGAAACAAGTGGATTTGGGAAGTTTATCATAGAAGGTTTCCAACAAGCATTATTTGATAAGGTCTGGCATCGAGGTCTCCTATATAAAATAAAGAAAGCAGGCACTCCACAATACCTTTACAATATTCTGAGCTCATTCCTCATTTTCATTCATTCATTCCTGAGCTCATTCATGGTATAATATTTTCAGTCAGAATTAATAACAAAAATTTAACCCTTAGACAAATCCATGCCGGTACTTCACAAGGTTCAGTCCTTTCTCCCATTTCGTTCAACTTTTACCTTCACGACATCGTCCAGTTCACATATACCTCCATAGCTATGTTCGCTGACGACACAGCTGTGTTCTCTCAACATGATGACATAATAATAGCTAGAAACACTTTGCAAAGTCACCTTAATGATCTAGAACAATATTTCACTAAATGGATGATTAG
>NW_027110136.1:222251-245034 GCF_000696795.3 Halyomorpha halys
ATTTTTAGGACTGCAAGGCTGGGTTCCCTAGATGGTTCCCGAACCATAGAGTTTATTCGTGACTACAGTAACAGAATAAATAATTGCCAGTATAATTTAAAATATGAAGAAGATGGGCAAGGTTGGGGACTTCATCAGGGTTAAAAAGATACAAAAAAACTAGGAAAATTTTGAAATAATAAGATGCAAAATGGTAAATTAAGGTAGGATAAATATTATGTAAAAAATGAGTGAAAAGAAAATTATATACAAATAAAATGATAAGAATAAAAATTACGTAAACTATACGGTTAAAAGACGCATATTAAACGAAAAAACGGAAAGGTAGATGTGGGAAAACAAAATTAACACACTAAAAGACGGAAAATGAAGAAGAAAGTTGAGATTAAAACTATTTTGTTCTTTTGACCGCAACCCTGACCATATTCTTCATATTGTAAAATCTTTTATTTGTTCTATGCAACAAATCCTTAATAATATTATCTGCTATTATATTAAAGTTAATTTTATCCTACAGTTCTTTTCTGATTTATATTTTTTAATTTGACTTTGTTTCAATCTTTATTTTATTTTGTTCACGAACAATCTTTATTTATCCTTGCTTTATTTTCATGATATTTATTTTATGATACGTAGTCCAATTATGTTTTGACAAACCGCCGCTTATTTTTTAAATAAATACTATATTCATGAAGGCAATAAAAAATGTGATTAAGTAATTGAGTGACTTAACAACATGGTTACGTAGTTAAGTAATTTTTTTTTATTTGTTGATAAGGTCAAAAGGCCAACGGCAAAGTCTATTTCTGGCCGAATTTCCACGTTTCGGCACTTTCTCAAATGGATATGAAGTTTTAACTTCGTAAAAAAAAAAAAAAACTTTTTGAATCTTTCTTTCAACTAATAATGTTATTATTACATTTCAAGGTCATAAATTTCATTTGTACATCTATTAAAAATTTTAATATGCAGCAAGATCATAACGGTATGATATAAGCATGCAGAGAAACTACCCATTGGTAGCACTCTAAAACATTTTTACAATATAAGGTCTCGAGGTCATCTTCTTGTCAGGCGCCTCAGAGGATTGTTAGGAATGAAAGAGGCAGGAAGGCTATAAACTAATGAGTTTAAGTGGTTAGGGAGTTTATATTGGAAGGATTGTTATCTTGTTCGGGTTAGGTTAGTTACATAAGGAAAATTAAGGTCTTTATGGATGAATTTATTTGTGACAAAATAAGGAGCATTGTGGATTTTGGATCGTAAGGGTTGGATACGAGAGGGATTCGAAGGTTTAGTGGAGCCCCAAAGCTCAACTCCGTATGTCCAGATAGGCCTTATTATTTTCACGTAGATCAGTCTTTTGTTAGTAACTTGAAATGTGGTTATGTAATTGAGTAACTTAATATGTGGTTATGTAATTGAATAATTTAAAATGTGGTTAACTTGTTTTGTGAAAATATCTTTTACGTGTTTAAAATAAGGTATCTGGAATAAAATTTGAAATATAAGAAAATAAAATTGACACTCCTGGATAAAGAATCATGACAGAAATGACTGAAGAGCCCAGTTAATATGAAACATTGCATCCAAAATAGCTTAAAAAAATTATAAATTGACTATGTAAACTATCGTTTGCCTACTTTTCTTCTGTTAGATATTAATTAACAGAGTTTAGAGTTGTAAATAACAATAAATAAATAAAACATTGAGAGTTTTTTTTTCCCACCTCAGTCCCTTACAATCTATAACCATTGTGATTCAGCGCACTTACTCAGCCGCCACTGGCTCCTTACGAGTGACTCGGTAACGGGACTGCGCTAGGATCTCGAAGAGTATTGTTTTACCCCTCATGCTTGGGGGATAGAATGGGCTCGGAGGTCCTCAAGTCGAGAGTATAAGTATTTATAATATAGTACAAAAGCCCAAGAGGAGAAAAAAGGCAGTTATTTCACCCCAATTGATGATTACTTTAATGAAAATTATGTATAATTACTAATCGAAATTGATGAGTCTGCCAAGTATACGTAGGGGGAATAAAAAATGGTGGCTGTTTCAAATCGTTAAAAATAATTAATTTTTTAGTCGGAGTTCTATATCTTTAAAACTACCTACATTAATAGAAAATCAAAGAGAACATAATTTAAAGTTGAGTAAATTTTCTAAAATATGAGCCCCAATTGAGCTATTTAGGTTCTATATTTCTCGAAATAAAGCATTTTAAACAGCAACATTTCATAAAAATGTTGTGCAGAACGTACTGAAAGATGGGTAGTTACTGAATTTATTTTGAAAAATCGATATCCCATAAACCATTCAACGTACAGATGTCTATTAGCACTCATATTAAAACTAGTTTATGAAGTTTATCTTCGTGAGAATAGTAATTTTCATAAATTGATTTGTAGTTGAACAAATTTACATGTGCCAAATTTATATTCATATGCTAATATCCTAACAACTACTACCCCTACGAAGATAAGTGTCATAAAATACTTTATAGTAAGTTAAATTTTCTTTATTTTGAGTGCTGGCGTCTTATGAGTGTAGAGATTTTCACTAACAACTTGAAATTAACATTTTGTGAATTTGTTTTGTCAAATATAATAAAAACTACTACTCCTACAAAGATAAACGTTATAAACTATTTTATAGTAAATTTGACTAGCTTTAATTTAGGTGCTGACAAACACCTGTACGTCTTACGGTTTCTACAATAATGATTTTCATAAATATAACTTATTGTCCGAACAACTTTAAGTCAATTAATTTTTCCAAATATCATGACAATTACTATTCCTACGAAGGTAAAGGTTTTTTTACTAATAAAATAAATAAATAAATAAGGTAATACTTTATAGTACAATAATTTATCTTTAATTTGAGTTCTAATCGACATCTGTACGTCGGATGGTTATTGAGATATAGATTTCTCAAAATAGATTCACTAACTACTGATATTTCAGTACATTTTTATGAAATAAAGGCTATATCTCGAGAACAATTGGACGTAAATAGCTCTATTATGGCTCATATTTCAGCAAATTTACTCTTCCTTAAATAATGTTTTTTTAGATTTTCTAGTGCTGTTGGTATTTTTTTAGATGTATAGTTCAAAATTTCACTTGTTTCATTTTATCCTTATTTCTTCATGTAAGTAGTCTTATTATGACCAATTCATTTATCTTTCTGTTTATACACATCTTTTTCAATCTTTTTTTAAAAATTAGTTTCTACAAAAATAAACACGTAAATACATTTCTGACGGTCCTTGAACCCTAACTAATTAGCTAATTGATAACGAATTAGTATTTTATCAATAATTCCTAAACGATCCATCCAACTGGGAAAAGAAGAAATCAACACTTTACATTAACAAATAAATAAAAACAGAATTAAAACATGTACCTAAATAAGTGCAAATAAAATAAAATGAGTAAAATTTCAAACTAACTAATATAATAAATAGAGCTATGGTAAAAGAGTTATGGACAATAAAAAGGCCGTAACGTTTAAAAAATTGTAAATGATTGTTATATAAAATAAAATTTGGATAGTAAGTTTTTATTTATTTATACATATATTTATATAAAAGGTGGACTTTATGTGGTTCTTAAAAATTGTTTCCCTTTCATTATTTTGAATTATAATATAAAATAGGAATTTGGAATTAGACAGAATATTCCTTATTTATTGGCAATAACTGATCACTCATGAACTATCTGATTCGTGATGATACAGTTTACGATGACCTTACTTCAAAACTCAGTAATTACATTTTTTTTTGTAAGTAATATTCTGAGGTTATTATAAAGTTTGATGCATTTATTATCTAATGAAAAGTAACAATTATTAATAAATAAATTAGACTCCAAGATTCACTCATTTTTTTTATTTATTTATCAATTGAAAATATATATAAAACTGGTGTCAGATTCTGGAAGTAAGATCACAAAATAAATTTATATCAAGGAATGTAAGGTGGTAATTTTTTGTACCAATCTTAATATACTTCAGTAACATTAACATAAATATTGGATGATAAATTTATAATAATTATAGTAATTATTTAAATCAATGAATTGACGTTGCGAGGTGACCTAGCGACCCTAACCTATCGCTATCGACCGTCATGGACCCGCCATTACTATTGCAACCAATTACAATTCTCTGAAGGGACAATAAAATTATAATTTCTAATAAACCGGCGTAAATTTCCAATGAAGGTCCCTTGTCCTCTCCCTAGTTCAACAATTCATATTTCTGTTCAGGGATTTCACATCAATATTTCAAACCAAAGTTTTGCTGTTAATGTTTTGTTTTGTTTTTTGGAACACCTGAAAAATCAAACAATATTAAATTACAATAAATGTCGAATTAATTTTTTAAAAAATCACGTAAATTTTCGAATAATTCAACACCCCCTTAGGCTTGCATTGAAGGAAGTTCATTTTGAAATCAATTTGCATATCAATCAACTGTGATTGCAATCCGAATGCTCAATGTGATTGCAACTGACAGGACTGAAATCTCAAGTTGCCGATCCTCGCTCATGTTAGTTACATATCAATTACGAACAACATCCACAGATATACAGGTTCTATTGATTGATTTATATCTTACATTTGTTTCCTTATTTAATGGAGAAGTTCCTAGAGCATCAGTATTAACTTATTTGTAATGTATTATTATTTTCTCAACAGCGCAAGGTAAAGGTAGAATGGTAATATTTATATAATTTATGAGATATCTAGCTGGAAAAAAGTACCAAAAAGACGGTTTTTATTCACTAGGAAAAATATGAAAGATAATAATTATTTATTCTACTTACGTGAGTAGTATCTAACATATGCCAACAAAATAAAAACATTTTCTCTCTTCAAACAAGCAAATTTTGTTTCTGGATAAATAACTGAAACTATCATCTCTTTAGTTTACTTTTGTCCAAACTAGGACGATATTTCTGATTTTAAGCGAAATTTAGTTTGCACTATTTTTTTTTTTTTCAATAACTCCAAAACTAAATGTTGTACAGAACTAATTGTAATTTTGTGTTTTTAAATCTCTGACATATTCTACTTTTTTTAAAAAAATAGCACTTTACGATCATTACTTCTCAAGATTGTTAGGATAAGATTTTGTGATTTCTAAAGAAGAGACATGCCCATCACTTAAGAGTAACTCTAAGCATTTGATTTTTTTCCGGTAATATGATGGACTTAATAGAGGATTATTACATAGAATAAATCAGTATGAACTGTGACTTTGCATTCATCTTTTTTTTTAGTTCTTCCACGAGACCTACTGTAACTTTATATAAAAGGAAAACTCGGTGCATAGAATAAATTGTATTTATCTTATATGCATATTTTACGATTTATTAAAAATGTGATAATTTCCACTTGGACAGGTTTATAAGTTTTCATAGCAAATTCCTCTTTTCGATATTTTTGGTTATCCCCCATTTTTATGATAATCATTGAACCTTTACATTCTCTTTTGGGTGCTGAAATAAAACCTAATTGAAATTCTTTTTTAACGATTGCTATCGTCAAATGAATATTATAGACGATATTTCAAAAATATCAAAAACAATTATTTAATGGTTGAGTAAGACAGAATTACTACAACGGTTGATTTTTAGGAAATAGTGTCAATGTTTTAAAAGCTTTGTCTTGAATTATAATGCTTCTTCAGAGCTCATTTTGGTTTCAAATTGTAGAAAATGTCATTATCTTTAAAAAAAGTAATTCCAAACTACTCTGTCAGCTGTGGAGGGTGGGCTAATTTCTCTCAAAATGCAAAATATTGTTAGATTCTAAAAAAAAAAAAAAAACATTACCTGATAACAACAGTTTTTTTATTTAATTAGTTAAGTGGAGTAATTACAATTTGACATCTAGAACCCAAATAAAATATTTCCGTTGACCGGATTGTAATATAAAATATTTAATAAAATAAACAAAATATTCATGTGAATAAATTTGATATTTAATTTTGTCGCCATGAATGATTGGTTGGACAATTCAAGCTCTAATAAGTACACAGCATAATGCATTTATACATCGTGCATAAATAATACATATATATCTACTATGTGCATTATGCAACAACCTGCAATTGTTCATGAAATATATATTTGCTTCATTAATATGTATATATAATATAATTATACTGCTGTACGAAAACACTTACTTACGAATTAATTTTTAATATCTTTTCATTTATTTCCCTTCATGGATCATGAATTATATAATCGTTTTTATCTATAATTTAAAACGTTAAACTTGCGAGGCCATTTTTATTTCCAGAAACATAAAAATAAATGGAGCCGGCGAATGTATATTTTTACTACTTTTATAACTCGGCAAATAATGAAATTCCTTTGTGAAATTTCAGACCCTTTAGGGCTAAAGGTTAGTGTGTAGATAAAATCTTTATTGTGAGGCATAAAGTAGTTTTTAATTCATATATTTAAATAGTTTAAGAGTTTACAGATTTTTAATAGTTATTTTTATAGCAAGTAGTTTTTATTTGTTTTTTGTCTTTTATATAATTGTTTTAAAAATGTGAAAACAATATTTTATGCAACTAAATAAGGAAAATTAAAAGAAAAATTAATTTATAATGACTGCCTAGAATATGGATGAGCTTCCTTATTATTCTTATCTTTCCATTTACTTTTTTTCTTTGTTAACTCCTTATTTTCTATCATCTTTAAGATGAATAATTTAATTTATATTGGGAAGATAATTATATGCATTTCGAAATTAATGATTTATGTTTTGAGATTAAAATCTAAAGGACAGGCCGTTGTTGAAACTCAGTTGTATCCAGGAAAGTAGTTTTTATATGGGTTAGTAAAAGTTGTTGATGATATTAACACTTTACTATCCCTACAGTAAATCCAAACTTTTTTCCGACTTCGAACCAAATTTAACAGGCCGTTTTCACGAGAGCAAATTTGTCGATCAAATGAAAAGGAATGGAAAGAAATGATGAAATTGAAGGAACAGAGAAAGAAAAAAATGGAATAAATTAAATGTTTGTATTTAGTGTGTAGATTGGAATTGATTGTAAAAGGAAACTGTGGAAAAAATAATTGTTTTCTTTCTCTTTTACTATATCATGTACATATGCATTCAGTGTATAATATGTCCGACCAGTATGCTGTGTAATGTAGCAACCCGATGTATTTGGACAGCGTGAATGAATAAAGAATTTCACTCTCTCTCTCTCTCTCACTACACAGCCACAGAGTAAGAGTGGCAAGATTCATTTCTCGGAGCCTTTGTGAAATAAATATTATCTGACCCAGATTGGAATCGAACCCATAACCTTTTGCACCAAGTGATCTGAAATCCTCGCCGCAACCCGTTCGGCTGAGTTTCTCGAATATCAGGTCTTAATTTCCATAATTTGAATCTTGTCACAAATTTTCTGTTGTCACTATTATTGTGTAATGGTTATAAATAAAAAAAATAATGTTAAAACACATGAAACATATACAACATTAATTGATTAATTTTCATTATATGAGTTATGACCTGGTAAGAGTACTATAATATAGCACTACTTTACACATTACTTTACCGCCTAGGCCCAGTGGCCCATCGGTAGGATTCCCCAATCCCTGAGCCCATTTCCTCCCCTAGCTGTAATCACTTCGATCATGGTCCATCAACAGTCGCTTATAAGACTGTTTCGAGGCTCTTTGGTTTAGTAATAAATTTCATCATCTACAATAAATAGCTTAATTAAAACTGAGAGTGCACTTTCATCTTCTGGGCACTTGATCACTTAGCGCCGAGATCTAGATTATCTACTCCTAAGTGTCTCCATAATGATCAGGCATTATGATCCCATCGCTGAAGTAGGTGCGACGTAGAAATGGATTTGAAATAATGCCATTTACACTAATTTTTCTTCTTTTTTTTTTTACTTTAATAAGAATTATATGGTGAATATTTTTTATATTTTATGAAAACTCGTATTGAAATGTTATTATTTATGACGCTAAAAACTAATCTTGGCTTGCTTTTTATGTAAAAAAAAATGTTTCAACTTAAATTTTAAAAAGGAATTTTTGTATTTTGTAGTTTGAATACATTTAAACTCAAACACCATTGAATATTTATTTTTTTGTTATTCTATATTCCAAAAAATATAGAATCGTATACTATTACCTTGCAATGTCCTATTTACAGCACAGTACTAAAATAATTTAGACTGATAAAACAAAGTGGGACAAACAATTTTTTATAGAGACTAAAAGTTTATATTTGTTTTTTACTCTCCAAGAAAACCTTGGATTCGAAATTTCATAGTAATAAAAAAAAATAATTGTAATTTTTTTTAATTTTTGGGCATTCAGTTTCCTTTCTTCATTCAGAAATATTCCAATAAATCCATAGCTAGGCCGCCATTAATCTACACGAAACAAAAAAGAGACTTAGGACCCTCTAAACAGCACGAAATGTTACGAATCGGACCTTCGTAAACGAAATGTAACCAGAGATATAAAATAAAACGTTTCAGAAATGTTTTTATATTTGACTGATGTTTCTTCCATATAATGACACAAAAACTGAAATCTATTGACATGGCTTGAATGAGCGGAAATTAGCAATCCATCTAGTACTAAAAAGTATTCTTTAAAAAACAAGCCTAAAAACTTTATTTAGCCTATAAATAGTATTTAAAGAATTTCAAAAGATGCTAAAACCGAATTGACTTTTTTCTTTATTTTACTAGAAGCGACTTTTAGTAAATTTTAACACGCTTAAATTTATTTAACACATATTATAATATTTTGTTCATATTCTACACAAAAAAAAACTAATCGATTGGTATGTAATAATCATTCAATAAGTGCAAATCAAAGGTGGTATGCGATAACATACAAAAATACGTAAAATATTGTTTTTCTCATCTTCTAAGGCGCATTAGCAAGAACCCTCGGACACATGTCTAATATTTGTCGTCCTAGTATCACCAAAAATAGTTTCATTGTAATTGGTGATTCCACGTTCGTAGCCTTCCTTTGTCAGTACTTAACATGAAACTTATCGTAATAAAAATAGGAATAACAACTCACAAAGTTCTTCATTTTGTGGGACCTCCACTCAATGAAAAAAGTCAACGTCCCAGGCCGGATTCGAACCGGCACCGCCAATAGACATCATAGAATATATAATTTTAACATATGTGCAACTTATGCTGCACTGAGCTTGACTCATTTTTTCTTGCTCATTTCTAGTCCATTATTTACTTTAGAAAAATTCCAATTTGTGAAAATTCGTCCTAGATTATATTCTTATTTTATATTATTTTGGATCTATTTTTTAAGATTCTTCTAGAGAAATAACGAATTCATTATGAAGAAGGATTTCAGTTTTGAAAAGATAAAATACCTGGAAGGGCTCAGTAGTCTTAATGCCATTGATTCTAAAAAGATAAGAGACATTCATTGGCCCAGAGATCCTAAGGGATGAAAGGAGAAAAGGGTTCCCTGCTTTCTGGCCCTTTGAGCCTTTTTTCGTGTTTTGAATAAAGTAGTCTTCGTTATATACAATTACTTATTTAATAATACTTAATTATAAGCTTTAATAATTGAAATAACCCCTCTTAAGTCTCAGCATCGCTAGACTCTGCTTATTAATCCTAATACTTATTAGGAGTTTCATAAATAAAGGTAATTTTAATCATTGTAGTTTTTCTTTAATTACCAATTTTTTTTTTCTAGTGTTCCCTAATTTACTTTTTCTTGATTCCCTTCAGTTCTTTCTTCAGTCTCCTGCAGTTTTTTATAATTATCAACCTCTTCTTCTAAGCCAATTGACCGTTTCGGATGAAACTCTAAATAAACACTCAAAACTTAGGGAGTTATTAGATATTAATTCTAAATCAGTTAGAATACTGAGCTTTTGAGGAGAAATATTTTGTAGAGGGTTACTACATTACAATACTCAGCCTCGCTAAAACCCATGATAGGCAAGTCTGTTACAGGGGTAAGAACAACATTATTAAAGTATTCTTTAGAGCATTCGGTGAGCTTAAGACCAAGAGTAAAGGTGATTTGTTAGGATTTAAGAGGATATTCTAGTTTTAGTCTATTTAAGAGTTTGGGATGCTATTAAAGGGTTATTATTATCTGCGAGCACACATATGCCGTCGGTATACGTAGTGAGGATTGTGTAAAGATTGGTTGGGATGTCAGCTGTATAGACTGTGAGATAGAGGATATGACCGAGGATACTACCTTGAGCAACACCAGTGGACTGAGAGAAGAGGGATGAATAGGAACCATTTTGGTTTACTCTGAATAATCTATCAGTGAGAATGGAATTGATGATGAGGACTTATGTAGGAGGTAGGAATTTCCAGAGTTTATAAAGACTCGATCAAAAACCTGCTCTATATCGAAAAAGACTCCCGCGCAGTACGTTCCGCTCTCCAAAGAAGACAAGGAAAAGTCCACTACACGATGACATTGTTGAATAGTAGAATGGTATATTCGGAATCCAAACTGGTGATCTGGGATTATGTGATTGGAATCCAGGATGGGATATTAGCGTTTCAAAATGATTTTTTCGAGGAGTTTGCCCATGATCGGTAATATAGAGATAAATCGGTAAGAGGGTGGGTCTTTTGGGGTTTGGGTATCATTTTGACTATGCATAATTTCTATGGGAGAGGAAAATATGTGGATATGTGTAGTGAGGAATAGGATGGTTAAAATAACACAAAAATGAATAATAGAAATGAAATGAAATAATTACAATTTTGACTTGTAAGGCGTTGTGGAGGCTATACAGTTTTTAAGCTAGATTAGTACACTATGAATCAATCTCAAGTGATATTACTTCTAATACCAACTATTAAAATGAAACAAAAAGTAAAAATAAAAATAAAATAATAATTATTAAAAAAATTAAATATATTATTAATTAATATTATTAAATGACGGGCCAACTTACATTCAGTATATTTTTCATTTATTTATTTAATTTTCTCACCTTGATACTCTACAACTCTAAACACTACTTTTCATATGAATGACTGAGTGAGCAGGAATGTGATAAACCATGACCTTAAAGACAATTAGAATATGGTCTAAGTACTCTTTTGTTTATTAATAAAGTTATCTATTAAGGCATTGCAACGTTGTGACAAGGCCTGTGATTTTATACGGGCTGGAGACCACATGTTTGCCCAACTTTGAAAAGCTGCTAAAAATAGAAAGGAGGATCTTTAGAAAAATCTATGGGCCCAGGAAAACACAAGAAGGTTACAGGCTAAGATCTAACGAAGAGACCTACAGAATCATCAAAGACCTGAAAACTGAGATGAGAAGAAGGCTGATGTTCTATGGGCACATGAAGATGAAGGAGGAAAGATTGAATAAGAAGATCTTTAAAAAAATGTTTAGCTACAAAAACATGGGAGAATACACGAGGCAAATGAGAGAGGAATCAAAGAGACTTAAAATTTAAGATAGTGACTGTCAAGATAGAGATACTATAGGAAAACATTGAAAAATCTCACCAATATGGGAAGAGGAAAAAAAAAGGGTACGAAGTGCTTCGATGAAAGAAAAGAAAGGCAGTCGAGGATCATGAAACTGCGATGGAAAGAAAAAAAACCAAGACTCCCAAAGAACCCTAACTAATGATATTTACGTGGACTTTAGTGGCCGCTACGTGATTAAAAAAAAAAGTCCTCTATTGGGCGTTTTGTCTACAAGCACAATCCCTACATATTTTCTTATGATATTACAGAATATGAACTACATAAAGCATTAAATGAGAATTTTAGAATATTTAAATTTGCTCTACTAAAAAAACATATCATATTACGGTCCCGACCTTCACATGTTCCATAATAACTATATCAAAAGTGTAATACATAAGAACGTCACAGCTTATGCTAAAAAGATTTAAGAGTGGAAAATTGCTTTTGTGATCTTTTCATCTAAGAAAAAGTACCGCTGGATATTGTTCTATATTATCCCTGGCATATCATTTATTACTATCACTTTAGTCACAAAAGACAATGAGCTGGTTCTAAAATATATTTTATGCTTCAGATAAGGTAATAAACATTAATAACGATATTTAAAAACAAAGAACTGATTTTAATTTGGTGAGTTGTTTAGATTAGTAACGTTAGATGACGGGCCATGACCGTAAAGTAATAATATAATTAATAACGTATTATAATACAATATAATATGCAACCTTAAGAACCCGAAGGCGTACCTCATGCGTTAATAATATGCCCTTTATAGAAAGCACTATATTAAGATATCAGGTAGCACAATATGAGATCAGTGAACCCTTGTTTTATGCAAAGAATAACAATTTTTTTTTTCTGTAATATTAATTGGTATCTTAAAAAATATAACATTATCCTAAGAATTTATTGTTTAATTTCATTATATAATTATAAAAAAATTTATATTTTTCACCATTGTTAATTAGACCAGTATTTTACATTCTATTTAATTAACTCACATAATTAATGATATAAATAATCATTCAATTTTAGGATTACTGTTAGTTCATAATAGAGTGTGGATTTTTCCTCTGTTTTTCCTTGGAATTTCAGTGTCAGGGAGAAAAAAAGCGTGCATCACACTGAAAAAGGTGGAATCAATTAACACAAAAAAGAAAAAAAAACCTTGGAGTTGGCAACTCCGTGCTTATTCAATTCGATTCCAATTTTTATTCCGTGCCCTAAACCTTTAGCGGGTTTATATCAGTCCTCGCTGGAAGAGATATTGGAAGGAAAAAAGCTTCAATAAAACGGATTTGAAATAAATTAATGATCATTCGTCGCTTATCGTTATTGGTTCATTTTATTCTTTACGATTTCGACCAATAACTAGTGTTTCCAATTTTTATAAGATTTATTAAATATTTAATTAATTATCGCTATTGAATTATATTAAATACTTTTATTCCTTAATTGTTAATAATCTGTAAAATTATTGTTATTATTATTATATAGTTCAAATTTCTGATTAATGATTTCTGACAGTCAGAATCCAAAGAATACTTTTTGAGTAACTTGTCCATATATTATAACCAAACACAAATTATCATATATAATGCAATTTTTCGAGACAGATTTGTTTAGTAGTTATAAAAAAATATCCATTTGGTCTCAACACTTTTTTTAAATTTTAAAATTGCAACGTTTTGGCCATTCTGGCCATTTTCAAGGAACTTATCACAGCAAAAAAACTTAGGTTATCAACTTAATTGGAGGACGTTTTGCCTTTTTCAGATAATTTATCATTAGTCATTTATACATCAACCATTTGTTCCAATTTATTTTCCAGGAATACCTGTAGTGGATACAGTAACTTGTTTTACACATTTGAAAATAGCTTCCTAGGCAATGCCGTTTTTGAATAACTATGTGAGCTAATGTAATTATACCAATCGGTCATAATAGAGGCAGTTCTCATTGAGTCATCATTACCATGGCAACCATTTTATTTTCCTCTAACCAGAATAAAAGAAACGTAAAAACAAACTTTAAATTTGATTAAAGCTTCGGTGTATTTTTCCCTTCTCAGGATCTATTCTTCTACTTATCTAATCTAAATATTTAAAATTATTATCTCAAACAACAATTCATATTTCGTGATATAACAAAATTTTATATTTACCAATTTTGATTTTTTCCCCGCGTTTAATCACATCATGTAATTAATTTAGTCTACTTTGCTGAAAAAAAAATTTATTAATTAAGAGGAAACTAGTCAAGTACCAGCTGTATACTGTTACAAAAGGGAATAAACCCAGGTTTATTAGTACCAATACTAACCACCTTATGTTTTATATTATCTATTCTATAATAGTTTTTACTATCTAAAGCTTAAGCTATACAGATAAAAAGAGTTATTATTTACAAGATAATTTGTGTAAAACCAGTTATACCTACTATGTACTATGTCTACATATATAAAGATGAAATGACTGGTTCGATTAAGTTGAATTTTATTTTGTTGTGTGGGAAATTTTACACGTACTCAAATGAGTAACTGTAATGTTACTAATGAGTGGCTGTAATGTTTCTAATGAGTGTCTATGATTGTTATGAGATGTTTAAGTTTTAAATTATGGGTAGAAGCATTTTTTTTTTTTTTTAACATCATTTTAGGTAAACCACTTAGAATAGGATTTTTTACAAACTCGTCCTCAATACTAACCTACACTGTAAGCCTGCAGTCATTTGAACATCCCTCTTTACCACAGTGGAGCAGTCCCTCCCCATTCTCTGTACCCCCAGCCAACGATTCTTGGGGCAATAATGTGACCCCGCCTTCAACGAACCCAGACCTTACAAGTATAATGTAGCAAAGGAATTATTAGTTATTATAAAAACTATTATATTAGTTGTTAAAAACAAATAATAGGTTGGAAAAAAAAATATGCAAGAAAAAAAGTGTTATTATTTGCACTTTGCAGGGCTAAAAAGATACAAAATGATACAATGATAAGAATAAAAATACAGAGATAAGATACAATGATAAGAATGAAAATAAGTAGCAATGGCAAGAGTAAAAATTTTTATAAAAATACGTAAAATATCCAGTTAAAAAATACTGAAGATGTACATAAAACAAAAACAATACGGTGAAGGAAAAAAAATAGAAATTAAATAAACGTCATGAAAAAATAATAATTATACATAAATAAGTAATAATAAAGAGATGAAATGATAATAAACAAGTCAAGACAACCTTCCTGTTCAGAGCAAACGGGTGAACAGGTAGGTTGTCTACCTAAAGGTTGTAAACTATTTTTGTTTCTCCTTTGACCGCAACCCTGACCATCTTCCTATATATAAATATTCAATATAAAATAAATAATATAGAAGATATAAAATAGAAGAAAATATAAAAGATGTAAAACTACAAGGAAAATGACAAATGCTAATATACTTAAAACAGAAAAAAAACACTAGAAAACAATAAAGAAAATAAATAAAAATTAAAAGATACTAGTTGTTTATAGAATACTATAAAATAAAGCTAACCTAAACAGCTCTGGATAAAAAATTAGTTACTAAGTAACAATTAAGTGGTAGATTTAAGTGGAAATTACAAGTTACTATTGACTTTAATTAATATTGGTACTAGTTTATTTCTATTACTATTACTATTTGGGTTATAGGAACAAAAATATATGACGATACTTGCTTTTCTGCATATGTAAAGATTGAAAAAATTAAGTCAGGTAGTTGAATTGAAGTAGATGATAGAGATGTAGATTGAGGTGAAATAGATGAAGATAGTTTGACAAACTGATAGATGAAAATAGGTGACGAACAAAAAGAAAAGGTAAAAAACACAGAATAAATTTAAACTACTAGATAGTTAAACAGTTACATAGTTATCTATAAGGGTCTAATAACAGCTTTATAAAGGCGTGCCTTAGTAGTTCAGAGCATTATTCCCTCCGTTAATTTTAAAACCCAACATATTAAAATCAGAGTTAGAAATATTATATTTTTAACATTGAATTAAATAAACTTTTTAATAAATACAACCAAAGTTTACACTAAATATAAATTAATCCTAAATTCTAAATCCTGATGTTCACATCCTATGTCCAGTAATTAATAGTCAATCGATTTAAATATGACAATTATCGTTCTATGTTTAAAAGGAGTTTTGTTACTGTCATGTTGATTAAATTAGTGTCAAATATGTACCATATGATATCCGTTGATATGGCAGTCATCCCTAGTACCTCAACTTCACTCCTTACAAATGTTTATTATATTATTGGAATGCAAAACAAATATTCATTTCAACATCAGAATTGTATTACATTTTGTAATTTATTATTTTTTAAAAACAAGTGTTTGTGACCAACCCAAAATTCCACGATAAGGTTGTTTGGCATATTAAGCATCGAGCAACACATTCGTTTGAATGGAGGACTTCTGGGAGTGTGTGTTCTTTTGGCTGTAAGGACAGAGAGGATGACTAACATATCAGTTTTATCTCCATTAATTATCATTTCATCAAAATCGGGCCAATAAATACAATTATTTTTTTTAAAAAAATCTTAAAAATGGTCATAGAATTTCACAAATTTATTAATAATTTATTTTGAATACTTAAATTTATTCAAACTAACACACAACCTAAATCCTTATTTTTTTTATCTTAGTTGGAATTTGATAATGAGCTGTTTTTCTTTACATTGAACAAGGAGGGAGAGTTTGGGAGGGTTTGGTGAAGGGAAGGGGAAGAGAGTGAAAGGAAGAGGGAGGGGGTGTGGTCGACTGCTCACAGACAAACGGAAGAAAGGTAAATAGTTGGCCTGTGAAGAGCAAACGAACACCATTTCCCTCACAAAATAATCCGATCATCCTCCTAACCTTACATTTACTAAAGTTTTACTTTTTTCATTTGTAAATTTACTTTGACTTGACTAATTAATTACTTAATTTTTTTTTAAAATTTCAATTTGCTGAATTATTTGGGAAATAAAATTGACAGTATAACTTTATTGTAAATCCATTATCATAAAATTTATATAAAAATTAGCAATTACGAAGGATGTTTAAAAATGTTTATGCTGGATATTTTTTAGGTTAAACAGCTCCATATCAAATTATTGTAATTTTATTTCTTGTTTAATCTTTAAGAGGGAAGATAGGATGTGACGAACTAGAGGTATCCATTGATGTTCATTTCTGTATACATATTATACTGAATTTTTCATGATAGGAGTCATTGTTCAAGATCACAAGTTGGTTGACTTTAAACAGTTGTTCACTAAGTACTGTTCGAATCTATTGGTGCATAATTGATAGTAATGCTTGAATGAATTGAAAAATGAAGTTTGCTTTCATACTTGTAGTGTCTGGGATGCCTGGATAATTACCAAAGGCAATTATAAAAAAGTATTTACGTTAATTAAATTTATATTAGTCCTACGAAACTATTATAATTGGAATACCTTTGCGTGTTTGAAGTTACCAATGAGACATCTTTAGAAAATATTAGTACCGTTGACTATATCATATATTAGGGAGAGGTATTGGTTAATATTATTCTCAAAGCTACTTAAAGGAACAAATTATTCATTTACATTCAATGTATCCATGAATAATATAATACTATAAAATTATCCGGTGAAATGATTCAGATAGATGGTTTTGCTATAAAATACCCTTACATTATATATGAATACCTAATATGTATATTGATACCTGGGTGGGTGGAAAGCTACAGGTGGCGATGTGGTGTTAGCAACAACTTTTTATTTATTTTTTGCCAATTTACAGATTGAAATTCAGAATGTTTTTATTTTTTTTTTCACATTATAAATATCTCGATACTCATAAACCCCTATAAACCCCTTCATATATTTTTATTTATCATATCATAGCTTTTTATATAACATAAAATTAAATTATAAAATTTTGGTTTGAATAATTTTAAAAAATAATAACCATTTGAAATTCTACTTCCCTATGAACGTTGAAAATTCTCTTCACCCCAATTAGAGGTTTACAATTCATCTGTGATATTCACATTCAAATTTAGTAAACAAAAAAAAAAGTAGCAATTTTTGATTTGGTAAACACCCATCAGGAGAGCCGCCGATGTACTATAGTATTCGACATCTCTTTCCCGACTTTTCTTTATTCGTCATCTATAAGAAAATGAAAACTTCTGTACTGTAGAATCTAATCGGTGGGTGGACTACTTGTTCCAATTTCCAATAACCTAATCTAATGAAATAAGTGATATATTTTCGTTATCCTTCAAAGCATCAACGGGTTCATTTTTCAATTTAAAAAACCAAACACGGTGCACATTTTTATTTATGAAATGATGTGTGAGATAGGTTGTAATAAATGGTTCTAATTAGTGAGGGGCTGATTGGTGGTCGGGTCGTTAATTTTCGGCCCAGTAATTAGGCAACCTTGTGTGATAGATAGTAACCATTTGGCTGTAATTAGAACATTTGACAGGTCAAAAGGCCAACGGCAAAGTCTATTTCGGGCCGAATCCCCACGTTTCAGCACTTTCTCAAATGAATATGAAGTCCTAACTTCGTAGAAAAAAAATTTTTGAATCATTATTTCAACTGGTAATGTTATTACAAAATTTCAAGGTCATAAATTTCATTTTTATATCTACTAAAAATTTTAATAAGCATATTTTTTATTTTTAAAGTCAAAGTATGTTTTACAATTTTTTTTATTATTTATTTATTGATATTTACATGAAAATGCATCTAGTAAATGTTGTGTAAGATCATAATCATACAGGCATGTAGAGAAACTACACATTGGTTGCCCTCTAATAGCATTTCTACATTAGAAGGTCTCGAGGCCATCTCATTTTCAGGTGCATCGGAGGATTATCAGGAATGGAAGAGGACTCGAGGTTAGAAACTAGTGGATTTGGTTGGTTAGGGAGTTTATAATGGAAGTATTGATGTATGGTTCGAGCTAGATCGGATGCATATGCAACATTATGGTCTTTATGTATGATTTTATTTGTGACAAAGTAAGGAGCATTGAGGATTATACGCAGGATTATGGATTGTAAGGATTGGATACAGGAGGAATTCGAAGGTTTAGTGGAGCTTCAAAGCTCAACTCCGTATGACAGATAGGCCTTATTATGGGCATGTATATCAGTCTTGTGTAATGCATTGAAAAAAAAATAGGTGGTGTACACTATAAACGGAGTTTAATTACAACAAAATATTTTACTAGTATAATTACTTTTATTTAGTGACTAATAAAAACTAAATACATGTTATACTTGTCTTGTTAGGAACATAAATAAAACATTGAAACGGTCCATTACCACATATTTGTATGAGTGATTATTTATTTATTAAATAATAATTTAATAAAATAAATTGAATAATAATATTCCCAGACCTATATGATTGCGAACAGCTGGTTCGAAAGAAAAGTAGAAGGAGTTCTTCTTTTATAGTTTATTAAAGGAATGGAGATGAAAGTTAACATTTTACAATTGTAAATCAGTAATTTTTGTGAGAGGAAATCCCATAAATCCATGGTGTGTTAAGGATTAACGAATGATCCATTTGTATCTTCTCCGTTAGGTTAGGTCAGAAAGCAGCTTTTTAACCTGAAAATCGTTTTTTTTTTTTATTTCGCAATTAAAGACCTTTAACCTCTTTAAAGAGAAGTATTCAATTGTAATTGCTCAACTAATAAACAAGTAATTATCCAACTTAATATTTTAATTACAGCCACACTGTCTACAAGTACTCAATCGAAACCAATTGGTAATGCAATAATGATTATCCAACGTTAGGATAATTAATGTGCTTTAGTGATTAATTAGTTGTAATAATTCAGCTCAACCTTGTGACGTATGTGATGTACAATTTAACTAAATTGCAGATTGAAACGACAAAATTATGCATACTCTATTTATTCAAGTTTACAATAACGATATTTATTCAAAAATTGTAATATTGATATCATAACTTAGTTTAGTTATTATAATATTCTATAAATGAAAATAAGTTACATTATCGTATAATATCAACAAAATTTATTACAATTTTGAGATTAATGTGTAACTTTGAGACCATGTATATTTATATTTATAAATTCTGTTATTTCAAACATCACAAACAATGTATTGGTAATAAAAAAATACATTATTCAAAATATACTCTGAAGGGATATATTCCAACATATCTCAGTATGCTAAATTACATTATAATCACAATATTTGTTATAAATATTTTTGAAACATTAAAAATATTTTTAAAACAAATAAATAATCTTGGATTATTTAGAAATAAGTTATTTGGATTAATTTAGTTGACACAGCTTTTGGCCTTTTAGTTATGGAGTCTCCACATCTGTTGCTTTGATTAATAAGGCATACATACATATATCAACAGCCCAGGAAGGGATATATATATTTTGTTAACTAGGTTTACATGAACGATTGGTTTATCTTGAATCAAACGCTTTGAACACCATATATTATGAAAGTTAATGTTAACATTTCATTAGTGCAGTGGTTAGAACACATATAAATTTATTGGTTATAACCTAAATAATTCATAATGATTAAAATCTTTTAACGTGAATATCGCATAAACAAAGCGTTAACAGATACACCTTCATAGGGAGATGTTTTTAGGACACTAAAACCTGACACGCGTATATAACTTCAAAGATCACAAATTATTTATCAGTAGCAGAAAACTCCATCATCATAATTATTAAATATATAAATTATCTAAATTATAAAATATGCAGGGAACGCATACATTTTTAATACAACTCAATATGATAATTACATGTTAATCAAAATTATAGTTAATCCTAACATACATTATATGATTAATTAGAAATGTTATTACGATAAATTTAGTTGAAACAGATTTTCCCCTTCATTTGCGAGGTCTCCTCATATGATGCTCTTATTAGTAATGCAAGTATCAACAGCAATTGAAGGGGCATATCAAGGGTTAAAGAAACATTGGTTTTTCTTGAGCTTACATATTTTATTTAGATTCCCACTTTTTAATATTTAGAATTGAAAATTAGTCAATATTTATTTGAAAATTAGTTTACATTTATTTGCATCTACTGTTTAATTTATTTCTGTTGTAATTATTTCTGTTGCATATCCAGCAGAGTCTGAACTCCAGTCCGTATCCTGAGGGAAATGTCGGACACAGGCACAACCTCATGTTCCGATAATGCATAATAAAGTAAAAAAAAATCTGTTTCGTTTTAACATCCGTGCCTAAGTCAAAGGTCTATGGTAGGTGTGACCAGGATCTTATTGCACCTACCTGAAAACTTTGTTGCCGATGCACAAACATACACTAAATTCCTGTCAACACAAAAGTTTTATTCATTCTTTAATTCATCTAGCAGTTCATAACCGTTACCTTTAAAAAAAAAAAAAAAAAAAAACTTAACGTGAAATATAGTAGCTCCAACTATCATACCTAGATATAGATTCATATGCTAATCACTAGACAACAATCTTCCGAAGACGTGCATCACATCTCTGAATTCTATGTTACATAAAATATTCTGTGCTGCATCGAACCGAGTGGAATTTTATATGGCAAAATTCCAGTATTGTTTTCTACCCATAACCCGCCGAGAGGGTATATCGTTATCGGCGTATAAAGTGAATACCAAGCATAAGGCAACGGAATTCCCTCTCCTCATAGAGAATGGCAAAAATATTACTTTTGAAAACATTTTCAACAAAAACCTGACTCGAATACTTATTATTTTATTGCAGGTAAATGAGAATATTGCCACATTTATTAGTGATTTCGTTCAGACTTTTAAAAATACCTTTGAGTTATTTTTCAATGTTAACATCGCCATCTCGTTTGAGCTGATATGAGGAGTACGTGGGAGCGAAAATGAATCTATTGCTAATAAAAGGTCCTGGTAGCGACACTGGTGGGAGCCCTAATACCAACTCATCCTCTTATAAGACAGCCTCTTATTACCTCTAGGTTATTAAACTGACTGCTGGAGTTTATGTACTAAATAAATTGTGGTATAAAAGTATGTGTAACGTATTGAAAATTTCGTACAAGAATTTTTATTTATGTAACACATTTGTTAAAAAAAATAACAATAATTCAATTTACAAACAATCAAGCTAACATTCAACGCATTAACCAAATCTTACTTACAAACAACGTTCCATCAGTTACAAAGATTCTCTTGGACTCTCAACTACATTAGTACCACCGGTAATCCCTCTACTCTTCACAACTTACTTCAAACATTTTCCTGTACTAATCCCTTTTTTACATTCCCATTCTCTATTATATTATAATAAATATCCCTCAATCCACAATACCTTTCTACATATTGGTCTGGAATCCCTTCATAAACCTTTCGACCAGTTTACTAACTTAAAAGATCCATTATAAATTTTTATATACTACCCCCTATCTGGTCATTTATGATATAAGGGATATGTCCTGAGGTTGCAATTATTTTCGAACAAGAGTGAGAGTGTCGGATTTTCATTCCGTGAATCTGTCACGCAATAAAAGTCAAATCGGCTGGATTGGAACTGGCCCCGCTGCAGTTACGATTATTAAGATGACGTTAGAAGTTAGGCATTGGGGCGATTTCTTTATATATATTTTACATTCTTGTTTTATTTGGTAAAAATATGTTATTATTGTTTTGTTTTTTTTTGGTTTAAATAAGTGCATCTAAGTTGATTGTTTTTTATATGCACTGTATACTCTCAGTTAACCTTCTAAAAAAAATTATAATATGTGTTCTGAGTAATTGAGTTGTCATTTCTATCCTTATGTTTTAATCAATTAAAAAACAAATAATACTTTTATTTTGTGATGCTTTATTAAAGACTTATTGAAGACACTTTATTATATTACTACTACTTTTGTGTTGATCAAGTATTAGATTGTGGCGTTTATGAAATACGCCAGACCTTGTTCTATATTCCATATTGAAGAAACCAAAAAACACTTAAAATCCATTTTTCCAAATAAAAGTAATCCATCAATTCCCGTAACCTGTCTGCCTCCAAACTATCTGAACACATCTTTAACCTCAACCATTCCCTTAACTTAAAAACCGTCTTATTTCCGAATTTAACCATATAAATAACTTATATTAACCATATATTTGATGAAGATTGTATTTCATAAACTTTTTTAAACTCAATTAAATTTGTTTTCTACTGAAAAGCACTATATGCCGGGGTTGATTCAATTATTTAATT
>NW_027110136.1:245102-252510 GCF_000696795.3 Halyomorpha halys
TAATTAACAGACCATTTTTCGTTTATTTTCCAATGTTCTATATAATTTAAACATATAGGTTCAATTTTTAATTAAATAGTACATTATCAAACTATATTTACATCATAACTAGTATATAAACTATATTTTGATACGATTCCCTCTGCTTTTAATTCTGAATTTCATCTATTATATTTCAGTTTAAAAAAAAAGGGGATTGGAATGATGCCATTATGATGGTAATAGAGTATAAAATGAAGATAGAACTTTCTAGAAGAATATAAGGAAATTATAACTTTACAGCGTTGGACCGACAAACTGCTAAACGTGCGGTACTTAGTGAGCAAATAAAGGAATGCTCTCGACTTCTAATTGTTCTGCAGAATGATCTTCCGGATTCCGGGGTTACTTTTATTGTCGAAGAAATATCTCATGGAATTAATGTTTATAACATAGTTATATTGGTTAGTGTTCATATCATTTCCAAGTTCTATTAAAAAATTAAAATTATATTAACCTTACAGCTTTCATGAAGAACTGTTTCGGACCAACCATGTTATATTTCTGATTAATTGTAAGTAAATCTTACAAATGATAAAGAACTGTAAAATTAGACCTGTGTAAAATAATTTAAGTGATCGAAAACTATCTCTTAATAGAATATAAGCCGTTTACTAAGGCATATATTCTAAAAATAAAATAAATTAAAAATATTAATCTTAATAATTTTCGTTTGGATACCAATATTGAAATTGAGTTCGTAACAAATATGATACATAGTATTAAGTTATAAGTTATATATGAAAAAAAAAATATTTTGGCCAGTTTATGAAAAAACAATCATCATATCGCAATTCTTTTTAACCTAATCCTAAAGCAAAATCAAGCAGCTGCTATTTAACAATATAGTTTTCATCTCGAATATTTTGGAACATTATCACCAAACAAAAATGTTTTATTTACATATTTATCTCGTTACTCCATACTTCACTTTGAAGATTACATTTAATACACTGCCGTTTATTTGGTAAACATGCCATTAAGGTGGGTTTACACTGTTATGTACCAGAAACCTAAATGTTTATAATATTTGGGTGTGTTCAGTTTATACCATTCAGTAGCGAAATAGCATTAACGTTTCCATTGAACCAGTGTAAACGGAACCAAAATTGATTTAGTTAATATAATGTTAGCCAAAGATGTTATTTAGATGGTTAAGAGCAAATTTCTGACAAAATTTTTTTTGAAAGGTGTGCTTTTAGCAATGTTACATTCAATTTTAACCAACCTTAATATTATTTTCATAATTTTCTATTAGCTTACTAAACCTTTTTACTTTACTTTTTTGAAAAATAAATACAAAATTCACGACGAATACCTTTGATTTTTATTAACTTCATGAGAAAAAAATAATATTTTCAAAAAATGTTTTAAATAATTAACTAATTATTAAGTATACTATATAACATCAAGTATACTATACTATATTACATTAAGTATACTATACTGCATTACATTAAGTACACTAAACTGTATTGAATGTACTAACGGTTAAATATAAGTGATTGGTTTTATCAAAAACCCGTTCAAATTCAGTAATGATACAAGTTTTTCTTCATTGCTCAGCCCATTGAATCTCTTCAAGAACTAGTCTACATGTCCATATAATTTTAGTATATAATTAAAATATTTTTTACTAAAATTTATTTATTATATTTTATTCTTAACTAATCTATCTAAAGGATGAAAAAATTACCGAAATGAAACCAAAAAATACCAGAAAAAATCAGATCATATTCAACCAAGAGATTTAAAAAATAACTTAAGTTAGTTGAAAGTGTTAAGCGGGGCATGTTTGCGGAACTTTGTTGAATAATTCATTTTAAAGCGTGACGACATTGTAGATGTTCTTTGATATTGTAATAAAAAGCATTAAGTTCATTTGAATTTTTAATTTCTTGCGAGGGTCCATAATATCTTAGTGAAGCCTCATTTCTTGGAAACTGTGAATTAAATAATTACCGAATTAAATGTCATTTATTGTGAAATGATTGGAATTTAAAATAGATATATAAAAAAACATGAAACCTCCCTTACGGTTCTCATGCACGCCTAAAGTTTAATACAACAAAATAATTTTGTAATAACCGTAATTTTTGTAAATGATGTAAACAGCATATCACAGAGAAATTAATTTTTCCCTGTTAAAGATTAAGATGTGATAGAAATAAATTACTATTTTAAAGATTTATTAGCAAAAGTGAGCTTGATCACAGAATGTTTCAGTTCATATTTGGAAGGACCTCAACTAAAATTATGACAACTTTCTCATATCCAGAAATAATTTTTTTTTTATAATAATAAAAAGGATTTATACATGAATAACTAAATATCAAAATAAGGAAAAAATATTAATATATGAGTATTATGTCTTTTATAAATGTTGATTTGGACTTTTATAAATTATATTTGTGCAATTAAATATTTTTAGGCCATTATTTTATATTTAAAAATATATCTATATAATTTTATTATATATTACTAGTGTGTATTGATTGTATGAACACACATTAGCATCACCACTGTTTTCGATAAAGTCTACATGGTTTAGAAAATTAATTAAGTAACAAAGTACGATCTAGAAACTCCTCTATAATTACTATTACCTAAATCTGTGCAGCTGAGATCAAAAGTGTGACTTTGGTTGTTACTTACAACTATACAACTATTATGGAAAGAAAAAGATGGAGCAAAACGTTTTTGATGTGAGTTGTACAATATTATATATTAATTGTGCAATAAGTATTCGTCAAAATTAACAGTATTGAAAATGTGCAATATATGCCAGATATCATGGAATGTCACATTGTCAGATATTATGGAATAAACTATTCCAGATTTTTAAAAGGACTTAAGTTTATTTCCCTGAAAACCGTAATTTATAACACTTCCATTAAGACAATTTGTTTTGTTTAAATTTATAAAAATAAAAATTAATATAAAATATTCCCAATTAAAACCTTTATTTTTCTTAATTAAACCTTCGGAGTTTGAAGATAGCCCTACTAGATCAGGTGGCAGCTAAATTTGAGTATGCAAAACATTGCTGTTTATTAAAGTGTGAATTTAGGAGCGGGGTTGTCAACACCTAACGAGTTATACATCTGTGATATTCGATTAGTCATCAATTTATACAACAAATATTTCTATATAGGTAATGCTCTAAAACCAGTTTCAGTCTATTTAGAGCTCCTAAACCATGTTAATTTTGATTTTGCCTCATTCGTAGTTTTTCACTTATATTTGGCTAAAATTTATTATTTCTTTAGTTAAAAATTAAAGTCAAATTTTATGTTAACTTCTTATAAATCTCCATAACAACAAAATGTAAATTGCCACTTTTTCCTCTTCTATTCATATTTCACATTATATCATCTTAGTTTTTAATTAGGTTCCACTGCCTTTTCTTGTAATCTTTATCTTCACTTTATAAATAAATTCAAGGCTACATTGTATTGGCTTCAGAATGGAAAGCATACACTCTCGCAACACCTATCGTGTATGGCAATAAATGATACATTAATTTATCGTTATTTCAATGGCTGTATGGTATTATTATGTAATGATGATATGATTAGTGGAATCACCTGCTACTAATGGATTCCTTCAGTCAGCGAGTAGCTGCCAACTCACTGTGACATTAAATTAATTTGCTCAAATGGTAGCTCCATACTGGAAGGTAAGGCTTTGGAATAATTTATACCCAGCCGGGTCTCCTCCTTCCATCTCAGCAAGCATTTATTAGGCAAATATCATTGCCTTGCCAAGCATCACTTAAGGATTGTGTTTCTCAAGACCTTGCCTGTTTTGTAATGCTAGATGGGAGACCGTCCCTCGCTCCCTATTCTAAGATTCATCTAGGCTCTTATTTCATGGCATAGATAATTTATTAGGTGTCATTTCTACATCTGAAAGCAAATAATTTTTGTTACATTATCTTTGAATAATTATATTCAAGTCATGAAAGATCAGGAAGATGTAAGGATTGCAAATAATTAAGCCGTTATTTTGAAAGTGGCTTAAGTCCATTTATATTTAAATTGAGATATTGTGTTTTTAATGCAATTAAAAATATACGTACAGGATACTAATGAGAAAAACTACTGAAGTCTATCCAAAGCTTTTACAATAATAGTTCCTATTAAAATAATGGCAATTATAAAGTGAATAATATGCTTTTTCATACCAAGAATGGATTTAGGCTACTTTGAAAATCAACAACCAGATTCGTTATAAAATTTGAAGAAGCCCAAGTCCATTCGACATAATTAATGATGCTTCAAATTAAAAAAAATATATATATTCATTTTATTTTACATGGCTTTACAATACTTCAAAAACATAATTTATGCGATTCAACACATTTTTTAACTACATTACGTACACAATTGCAAACATAAATTATAAAACAATTTACAACTGTGTATGTGTGAAAGGGATTTGAAGAAATCGTGATGTTCCGGTGTTAAATATCGTAATAGGTCAATTATGTCCCATATTTTTATACAGCGGTGTTATAATATTTTTGAGCTTTCTTGGTCCATCCGGCGTGGTAATAAATCCAGGACTTTTAAATTTTCATTCTCATTCATTGATGTCATATAGAAAGTTTTATACAGATCATTTCTGAAAAAACACATGCAACATATTTTTAACCAGTTAATTGATTATCTGTAAGGATTCTTTATCCTTTTCAAAATTGCGTCATCTAATAATTTTGTTGATACGTAATCTTCTTGTCTCATTTCATGTACAATAAAGTTAATACCTTCCCGAAACTTTTTGATAATGTTGTAATAATCTCAGGAGGCAAACAGTAATTTTTTTTTTAATGGCATTTCTACTATGCCAAAATCTCTATCATTAGGTATATATATATTTATTTATTTAATACCAGATGTAAGGCCTGGTGGGCTCTAGATGGTTGATATAACCGTTACATTTTAAATATATATTTTTTCTAACTATTGATTACGGGTGTGGGTATAGTCTCGTACAAAAGACACAATGTTATAATTAAAAGAAAATAAGATAAAATAAATAAATAAAAATAATGTTTTTTAATAAAAGAGAAAAGTACAAAGAATAACGATATTCGTAGACCGAACAAAACAAATAAATGCCCTCTAATAGTAAAAAAAAAAAGTTAGTTTGAAGAAAAAAAAAAAGACGAGAGAAGAGAAAAAATAAATAATAATAATAAGTAAAATAGAAGTATTGTGAATAATAGAATTAATAAATATTGAATTCATAACAGAATGTCCTGCAGCAGCCTGGGCTTCAGTCTTCGGGTCGAGGTTAGGTTTCCTAATTTGTAGGTCACTGCTCCTTTAACAGTCAGCAACTGGGGATCATTTGGTAAAAACAAATGTACTGATATTAAAAATTTGTGATCTATAAATTCCACATTATTTTCAATTGTTTGAACAATTTTTAGCCTAATTAAACATATCTTAATTTAAGTATAAATGGACTTGGACTACTTTCAAAATAATCGGGTGAATTATTGAAATCGTATGTGTCCAGAATTATCGTATTTATTCGAAATATAAGTAACCTCTATTGCTTTATTGATAGATGACAAAGTTTTAAATGTAAACACGGGCAACCGAAAATAATTCACAAATGGACTAAGACCACTTTAAAAAAAAAAAAAACGGCTAAATTATAAAAAAATGAACATACTTCCAATCAAACCTGCTCGAATTCTTTGAAAACAAAATATAGTTAAAAGTTTAATACGCAATACCTTAGCTAATAATGGTCTGATTTAGATTTTATTTTATTTTTTTTTTAAGGAACTTAAAAATATTTTAAATTAAGAACTATAAACAATATTAAAAAATCTGTAAAAGAAGAAACAAATAAACAATCAACTCTAAGTTTAAACTGCAAACATATTAAGTTTTTTTTCCCCCCATTGGAGTCCTATACTGCCTAACCATGGTTGGTGGTCAAAGTTTTTCATTTTGTGGGACCGCCACTCAATGAAAAAACTCAACTCCTTGGTAAGCCTGTGTGTTAACCAATGAGCTACGGGTGGCCCAACATATTAAGTTGTGTTCATAATTGTTCAAGATCAGTACATTGCTTCAATATAATTATTATCATAGCATAAGTTGAGAGCAATATACAATGTAATCTAGGTAGCCCAAACTGATTGCTGATCGGAGGTGGGGGATATTCTGATTACTGAAAAGTTTGTATCAAAGAACGTATTAAGAAAAATGGAATGAAAAAAATTCAAAAATATGAATGTACATAACTATTTTTATTTATTTTTAATTTATCTGTTTGAATTATTTAAAAATTAATCTTTTAAGTCGGTCTTATTTTTTCACCAAGTGCTTGGTGTCTTGTAACATCACTAGTCACTAACCGCATTTTGGGCGGCTACATTTTTTTTTTCTTTTACGTATTTAGTAATGCTAAGTGATTATTTAATTTTTTTAATTATATGATTGTTCATTATAAGTGAAAAAACATAAATAAAAAAAATACTCTCTGAATAGATTTATTTAAAACAGGACAAAAAAAAAATTAGTTTACTAACAAAATTTCTATCATACATATTTATACTTAAAATTAATTAGTTTTATAGGACCAAAACATTTATACAATAGATTTTATGTATTTCTAATTCCAACAAAATATATTATGAATACTTTCAAAGGAATTAGATTACCCGATACTAAAGCTGTGTAAAAATTAACAATTTCGATTTTCACGGTGATTACAATAACTTTCCTATAGATAATCACACTCAAAATTTCATTTTCAGATGTAAATTTTTTTTTAAAACAAGAATGTTATTGCCTACTGAGGTTCCATAAAAAAAAAATTTTTTTTTAACGCCAGTTCGGATTAATGACGTGTTCAGATTATCGAGATTACTCTGTATTTTAATCTCGTATTTCTATGTTGCTTTTTTTTTTTTTTTTGTTAATATATAAAAACTTATATTTTTATAGCTTATTTTTAAAGTTTAAGTGTTCGATGAACCCCCCCCCCTCCAAAAAAAAGATGTTTTAACTTGTTATTTATCTCTACTATTTCTTTGACCTTTACTGACTTCGTACTTTTTTAATTTAAACTTTATACCCAGGCCTTGAACTTTTACATACACGCCCAAAGTTTGATAAAACGAAGGCATTTTATGCCAGACAGATCGGAGGTGAAGTTTTATTCCCGGCCTCTGGAGGTTACATGGTTATTGCAGATTAATACTGAAACAGTTCACTTTTTTTCTTTTTACTATATCGATTCCTTCGGTTATAATAACATCAATACAAATGTTCAATAAATTAACTGACTACACAACTTGTTCTGAATCGTACAGTATATACCCAAAAATGCATTTTATGATAAT
>NW_027110136.1:252595-286598 GCF_000696795.3 Halyomorpha halys
TTATAACGAGTATAAATGAAAGAAAAAATAATTCATGGAACTTATTGCGATTCTTAAAGGGCAAACGTTGTTCATATAAAATAAACAAAAAAAAATTAATATAAATAATATATTTCTTAATAACTTAACATAAAAATGATGTAGGTCATGGTATGTATTACATATATGTCATATGTTTTCAAAATTAATAACAAATATTTTGTTTTTATTGATGATTTTTTTTGTTCGAAAACTGAGCTGAATTGAAAAGATGAATTACAGATAAACACAGAAAAAAATCCATGTAACAATGATTTGCCCCTTCATTAGCCTTAGATACAATTCTGCATTGCTGACTAGAACTACTGGTAAGCAGGTTTCAAAATTCTTCCGAAGGGGTGAAGTTATAATAATTACATCTAGTTCACGACACCAAGAATGTTTAAGTAACAATTTTGGCAGCTTAAAGTTAGGATATAATAATAAAAATTATTGTAAACATAGAAAACTAAATCACAATGATCTTTTACTGGAAGAGTTTCTGGAATTAATATGAATTTGGTGAATAACACAATCTTCCTTGTTTAACTGTAACAGTTTATTTCATATACAACGACGTTTTGGAATTATCCCACATCTTCAGGTTGCTATAAAACCAAATTCAACAAAATTTAAACACATCCTTACAACATCACTACTATATCATATAATCATCAAAACTATTCATAAAATATTCACCTGATAAAGCTATTTTATATATAAAGTATAATTAACTCCTTAATCTGTCATTAATGCTAATATTGAATCATATTATTGTCACTTATATAATAAAAAAAAACTTTTTTTAAGGAGATTTTTAATCAAATACCTTCTTATTTGAAAATTTTTTTAATTTTAGTCAGATTGTTCACCTTTGTGGTAATAGAGGTAGGAGATATTTGTTATAGTTTATATAGTTGTTATCATAATGAAAGATAATCTTCAAGAAGTTAATTATTCTCCTTAAAAATGCATAATATATTGGCATTAATGACAGATTAAGGAGTTAATTGTACTAATTATACTACCATAATGAAGATAGAGGATAATCCCGAAACGTCGTTGTTGTTGTATATGAAATAAACTCTTACAGTTAAACAAGGAAGATTGTGTCATTCACCAAATTCATTTTAAATCACAATATTTTGGGTATAACCAAGAGCCTAGGATTGTTGCCAAATAAATTCCTGACCAGAGAGTATCAGGCGGTTTTGACGTTCCAAATAATTTTAGGTATTCCCTCCCCACCAGAACAGGGGATGTCCGGCCCAAGGCATGCACATGGGGTTCGTAATTGGCACGTGCATTTTTATTTAACTTTGATTTTTTTTAAAGAATTCTTCAAGGTCTTTTTATTAATTGTCATTTATATTGCGCATGTTTAAAATAGGTTACTGAATTCCTCTACTGAGAATATACATTTGAAATCAAGTGAAAGGGTGCTATTGATTTTCGGTTAGGCAAAAGGTGAGCTGGACGTTTTTTGATCAAGAAATTTTTCCTACTCCACATGACCTTGATAAAAAATAAAATTAAATCTTTCTTCGTTCATGAATTAGTGCTTAAAATATTTATTGATCACATGTTAAACAAGAGCTAAATTGGACATTGAGAACCTATCCTAACAAAAATTAATTCCGATTTCCTCATTATTTTTTCTTTATTTTGTTTTGATGTGTTTTATTAATTAATTGTAATAATTTTTTCTTTTTCCTACGCCAAAGGAGGCATTTCTGCCATTTTGTTTCAAACAGCCCAGTATACTTTAGCTTGTTCACGTAACTCCTGTTTGAAATTAAGTCCGCCGTTGCTGCACATGCAAATATGTGATCGCCAATCATCTCACCATTTCCACACAGGTCGCAGTCCGAAGATCCAGTCCTCCTATTCTCTTCAGGTGGTGCCGCAAATAGTCATGTCCAGTAGCCAACCTGAAGCATGCCACTGACACCGCTGTTGGTAAAGTCAATGGAGGACGCCTCATAGGGTCTAGCAATGCCGCCCAGTTCTTGCCCCCACATTCTCCTCTACTCCTTTCCTCTGCTCTTTCATTGATAGCGCTTCGGGCCATTTCTTTTGCCATGTCCATGGTTGGCTAGCCCCTAACCGTGCAAGTAGATCCGTCTCATCATTCCTACGTATACCACAATGGGCTGGAATCAATTGCATTACCAATACTTTAAGTATTTCTCTTTTACTTTCTATAGTTTTCCGGCATGCGATAATAACAGACGCTATTGCCAGCAGTGCTGCCCTAGAATCCGACAGCAGAACTATCTTCTTTTCGCTGGCGTGAGTTAGCTTTTCTAAAGCCAAAGTAATAGCAGCTACCTCTCCATCAAAATTGGTAGTGTTTTCTCCAGCAGATTCTGACAGTTAGAACTGTTGAATTTGAAAAATGTGATTTCCTTTATTGTTTTTTAATCTTAATTAATTAATTTAATTTTAATACTCTGAATTTACAAAAGGATAAACTCTATTTTAAAAAGCAGGTTTGCGTCTATACTATGTAGAAATAACTATTGTAGAGATGGTAGAAGTGAATAAAGAAGGTACAGTTATATAGTAAACCCTTGTTTGTGACAGGCGTTATAAAAAGGTTGTGACATCCCTCCATCAAACGACTCATACACTGATCGATCCTGAAGATGAGCGTTCAGATTGATCGTGAAGGTGTAATACTGATGGATTACCGAGAAATCCGATCCTGAATCCGATCATGAAATCCGATCCTTCAAAATTTGAAGTTAAGGGGGAGCTGCGAGAACTTTGTTCATATTGTACGGTTCACTTTATTCTTGCTGGCAAATGCCAAAATAGTGAACAAGCTTACTAAGGTTATTGCGAATGGAAAATCACAATGCACAAGATTCAACTAAGTAACAGTCGAAATGACAATGAAGGGGTCTCGGGTGGATACTGGCTTTTGAGTGATGACTGTTAGTCAAACTGACGGTATGGTTTCCCTTTGGAACATTATGTAGTAAATTATTAACATATATTCTCCACTCTGAAGTAGTCAGTTCATATTTTCCCGCATGGTCTTATAAAGTAATTTGCCTTTATATGTATAGCTGTATATTGAGAATACCCTCTCCTCGGCTACCGGAGGGCTCTTCGGAAGTTTCTTTACTCACTCATGGTATATTTGCAGAATAGAAGTGCAGAAAGGAAGACCGCCTCTGGCCAAGACTCGTTAGAGTGTGAGTTCCTTTTGTTTTCACAGCCACAACAACCAGCCAGGTGCTGGCGTTTACTAATTAGCCATATGTTTTAAATCTTCCGTTTAAACGGAACAGATATATAAGTAATATATATGACTAAGAATTTTAGGTCGGTTCTCATAAAGAACCGATAGTGAAATATAATATATATAGAAGATTAAATGCACAAATACAAAAATAAGTGCTGTTTCTGGACCCCCTCATCAGCTGTAGAAACGTAGTTAGCCCGAAACATAGTAGTATGAATCATGACATTTGTTGAGACTTCTTGAATTATACGTTCTCAATACTCTACGCTCATAAGAAGCATATTCACGGTTTTATTTAAAAGAAAGAAATACATTTTAGACATTACGAAGGGTAAATAGTAAAATCAGTATTTTAAGTGCTACCACTTTTCAAAGGCACAACCTGAAATGATCGTCTGTCGTGTGATATTCATCAATTGCATTCATTTAAATTGAGTGAGCTTGTTTTTTGTTTTTTCAATTGAGAAATTGAAAAACAAAACAAAAATAATAATTTTTTTTTTAATGTTGGTTTTCTAATTGTTTGTATACTTTTCATATCCTTGATAACAAGCTGTATGTTTTATTCGGGTCTGGAATGAACCCCTCATTGAAAAAAATAAGTCAGCCCTTTAGAAAGGGAGTAAACACGTTTTTCCAAGTCAGTTAAAAGAACTACTTTAGAAGGAAAAGCTGGACCTGTTGATTCCTCTCAGGGTCAGAGCACTCCTCCAAGTTTACCTCAGAATATACCAACCACTTATCCAGGACGAAAAGCAAAAACGTATTCTAAACTTTTCTATTTATTTAAATTTATCAACAAAAACAAATATTATAATTTATGGATTTATGTTTTAAAAAGCTTACATTTTCATTTGAAGAATTATTGTTTTCAAAATCGTTGTTGAAAATAACAACCTGAATGTTATAATGGAAGATTTATTTGTCCTTATTGATTCGATAAAAATATTCTATTACCTTTTTGTTAACATTTTTTTTTGTAAATTTTTAATCGTAAGTATTTTCATATGCATATTTGCTTTCTAGAGAATTTCCTCTGAAAGCTATAGTTTCCTTTAGTGTTTTCGAATGATGTATTAATTTGAAATAAAAATTCACAATATGTTAAGTACTACTTGATTGATGATTTTATCTTAAGCTGGTTCCTAAATTTTATTTCTTGACAATCAACAATTTTTTACAGCAAAACTCCATAGGAACATGAGTTAATAAGAATAATTAAAAAACTGAATTCACGCGTATGTTCCTTTTCAGGTATGTATCTGTCTTAAAATTTAGTCGGGTTGCCAGGATAAGCGCTGAAGGTAATTATCCAAAATAAGTCAATTAATCAATTTATATTGTGTCCTGCAAAACTATTATTATAATTGAATTCTTTTCCAAAGGCCTAATTTGTGTTTACCAGTTACCAATTAAATACCTTTACATTTATAAAATATTGTTACCATTAATTATATAATATAATAAGAGGTGGTATTATGTAATATGGTAGTAAATAAACTACATAAAAAACTAAGTATTTATTTACAATGATAGATAAGTTTTTACATACAATAATTGATAAATGATATTAAAATGATTCAGATAAATAGATGCCATAAAATATTATTATTACATTATTGCTTATTGTTTAATTTATACTTATAGCTGCTGATTTGAATGATTCATGCCGTGGGATGTAGTAGCGTAGGTATCGTCTTGTTCATAAGAGATGTACAGGTCTCATAGCCCTTCTTACGACTCTTCGGTTTTCTTACTTCTGTTTCTTCGTCTTCAATCTCTTTTTCCTGGTCTAGTTGTTCAGCCCCTTTTCCCTCACCTCTCCTTAGTGGCGTTACCTTTTTTAAATCTAATTCCTCATTGGGCATAGGTAACAGAACGTTACTCCGTTCTCCTCCTAGGTGTTCGTTCCCCCCAGGCCGAGAGAGGGTGGGAAAGTTTGACATGCCTAGGAAGGGTTTGTACCAGCTTAGTTGGCTTCTGATCCTTCGGTAAAAACTGTGGTATACTAAGGTGTTAAAAGCTTTTGTATATACACAGGGCCACAGTGAAAGGTCCCTTTAAAAATATCCCACCTTGGCTAGGTATCGGAACATATGGTGAATAACATTAATAATATTGAGAATTGTTAAAATGTCAATTTATATCAAAAGAAACCCACTAGACTCTGTACTCCACAATATAGTATCACAATAATCAATCAGAATCATCGAAACACTCAATAAAAACGTCAACATGTTAAAATAATGAAGCGGAAAACATGACCGTGGTCTAATTCACGTCTAGACTGGTCAATGTTGCGCGCAACGATCAGTCTGAGAATCTCACATCGGGAAAATTCAAAAAGGAAAATCTGGAAAAGATGCAGAAGATACTAGCTCGTAAGACACCATAGCTGAATTGGGTCTACCCGGACCAAGGCCGACTGATGCAAAGAATCGATTCAAAGAGTCTCAGTGTGTACTAGGATTAATAGGTGGTACCACTTTTGTGGCAAAGAACACTTCATTTTGAAGAATGAAAATTAAGTTAATGGTCATAGAGATTGATGGAAATCTGTCAATATTTATAAAGGATACAAGTTCACAATTTTCAAAAAGATTTTCTTGTTATTTTTTAATTTAATTGTGCTTATTGTTTATAATCCTATAAAACCGATTTGCTGCAAAAATCTATTCTAGCTTCTTGTCTTTATTCACTCGTTCACACCAGTCGTAAGGTAAGCAGTGAATGAGATGTATTACTCACGAACATGTCATGATAAGTAGGCTGGGGAGCAGTACTCAGCGACACCACCTGAAGATGTGACACAAAATTTAATAATTAGACAAGATCCTTCATCCAGTTCCTCTCCAGTGATTGATCTGGATGTGTCATTAGCAGTGGGTATGTGATGGAATGTTGTTAACGTGTCAAGAACCATAGCTGTTCTCGATGTTTTTTCCTGAAAGATTTTAAGTTTGCTGATGTGATTTTGTTTTGCAGTCATAAAATATTTGTGAAGTGTAGGTCCAAAATGGTTTCAGTAAGTTTAAGTATTCAATTTCGTCTCTTTTTTAATTTAATTTAATTATTACTTTATTTTTAAAATCATCTTAAATTTAAATCTTCTTTAATAGAGTTATAAATAAGTAATTTTAATCAAATTCCTCTCAAAGGGATATAGACAATACTATCAATTTCTTGAATGTTCAAATATCCCAAATATCTTAAGAATATGACCACCAATTTATAGTTCGAAGGTTTATCTAATAGATGAAACCACTGTTGTGACAAAAAAGTCTTACTTGAAATTGAAAAATAGAAAATAAGTTAATGTTAATAGAGACACAAAGAAATCTCCTGAGATTTGCGAACAAGATTAATTTACAACTTTCTTGGAAATTTTAGTTATATATTAATTTTAAAAAATATACTTTACTGCTGTTGATTGCCCAAAAAAACCGATATAGAAGAAAAGTAATTTCAAGTTTCATTTGAAAGAAATAAAACACTAAATCGGGAGTGGGTAGCTCATTGGTAAGACAGTGTATTACTAACTCCAAGGACCTGCGTTCGAATCAGGCTGTGGCAGATAGTTATTATCTGTCACCTGTAGCCGTTGAGTCAGTCCTGTGGGTTGGGGATCCTTCCAGGGTCCACCCAGCCCCATAAAGTGGGTACCCACAATTGGGTAAAAATTTGGCGGTCGAGCGTGATTCTGACCAAATCACCTCCTTGCACAACCGGTGGTCTAGTAACAGTACTTCCTTACAAAGTACTCCACTCCTGACCTTTCATGGGTTTGAAGTAGTACAGATTTAATTTTAAATTTAATAACGAAACTAAATCAGTAAGGGGATGCATTTAATAAATATGTTTTTTTCAAATATTGTTTATTTTAACCAAAATGAAGATACAATTTATTTTGGTTTTTATTTACTAGCTGCCCATAAGATAGATAATTATAAAATTATATAAATTATAATAAAGTAACTATAATATTAACGTTTCGTTTGCTGCTATTTTTTACTTATAAACTTCATTTATGACAGGATAAAAATAATATTTCCAAGTTACCAACCAGAGAAAGCTCTGTAAAAATATTTAAATTCATTATTTATACTGCAGGAAATTCCTTGCTATGTTCCTCTGTCTATTCCTGCCCCCTGCCAGAGAGGTATCAAAGGGAAAGCTGGATTCCAGAGGATTCCAAAGCTTCTCCCTTGACCGCATACTAGCATTGGAAGATAGTGAAACAAACACAATACGTTTTGGAGAAAATTTCATTAAGGATAGCAACTTGTTAAGGATAACAAGTTATGTATTAACATCAATTATTTGATTTGATTATAAGAATTATTTCAATTTTTGTTTGCTGCTTGTTTTTAAAATTAATTGATTAATTAAATTAAATTTGGTGTTAAAATTAATGACAAAATTTTTGTAAATATGAATTATACTATTTTTAAATTCGACTAAAACATTTCTCCACGATGAATCTGATATTTAAAAATAACTGGAGTAAAACATTGAGAGAAAAATATTGTCACAACTAATAATTTTTTTTTGATAAATATATACAAGATCCAACGTTTGGGAGTCTTGGCCAAAAAAAAAAAAAAAAAAAAAAAAGATCCAACGTTCTCCAATGTAAATTATATAGCTGAAAGTAGTTAAACTGGGATAACAGTTTAAATTGTTTTTTTTTTCTAAATATCCTTTGTCTCTTTCTTTGATTAATTTTTATAGTACTTACTTCTCCCTTCAACTGTAACCGCATTACACTGTAAAGACTTCCTATTATTACGCACCAATATAGTTGGAGTATTTGTACGGCAATAGCTACTTACCAAGAGATGAGGTTCTTCCTTTACTTGAATATATCTCAATAACTAAAAGTCAAAAATAAATTCGTCTATTCTGTTGCTTAAGTGATTTCCCCGTCGCAAAGATAGGATAGGGGTCAGGCTTGGTACGATTTATTAAAATATCTCATTTATCTTGAATAATAATACATTCTCTATAATGTAGTTATAGCTACATAATGTATTTTACTAGCGCACATATAAATTTTAAGATCGTATAGATAATCAGACCAATTTGGACATATGGAATTGAGCTCTGGGGCTCCACCAAACCATCAAATTCTTCCCCCATCCAATCGTTACAATCCAAAATCCTACGTAAAATCCTTGATGCTCCTTATTACGTCACAAATAAACTCATTCATAAAGACCTTAACATCCCATTCGTTGCAGATTTGACCCAAACCAGATATGCGTCTTTTTATTCCAAACTCCTTAACCATCCTAACCCATTAATTCTTAATCTTTCATCCTTAACAATCCCTGATAATCCTCCGAGGCGTCTGAAAAGAAGATGACCACGAGACCTTCTAGTTTAAATTAATGTTTGAAGTACCACCAATGGGTGGTTCCTTCCCAAGATTTTCAAGTGTATATGAAACATACTACATATTTACTTATTGTATTATTTTGTACAGTTGTAAATTACAATAAATAAATAATTAAAAAAAAAAAAAAAAAAAGATCGTATAGTACAGCTAAGAATACATTGCCGATAAGATCAACAATCTCTGCTTCCATAGGTCCCACCACGGGATCCCATCAAAACTATATATTCAAGGTCAGACCTACACAATCTTCCCATCTAAACTTCGATCGACACTTCCTCCTTATAATACACCTTTGATTTTACTAGGTATTTAACAAAACAAATACCGTCTAAGTGGTTTACTTTGAACCTGTTTTTTTTATATTCTGTAGTTTTGATCTATAGTTTTAATGGCTTACTTCACAGTACTAAGTACATTTCCAGTAACTTTAAAAAAAATACAATAAAAGGTTCTATCTTTTAGAAAAAATATTTTCTATCTGCTGCTATTTGATATGACTGGACTGTACTGTAATATTGTAAAAAAAAAAATTAAATTCTCTAAAAAAACTTTTATTAAATGATTTACAGGCGGGTTTATGGGATTACCGAAGAAAAGTATTTTTATTAAATGGGATTTGGATTATTAAGTGTGTAGAGATGTTAAAGATAATGATTTTGTTCCGATCCCTCTAAAACAGAAAATTAACAGATAATTAGTGAATGCTTTGCTGTGAAAAAAGTAATAAATCGTGTTGGGTATTACCTTTTACTACCTTTGGTATTTTAAGGTTACCTGTAATGTTTATTTATTACTTATGAAATATCCATTCTAAATGGTACTATTTTTAAAATCCGGAGGTGCGGGGCCTCCTCAGAAGATAATGATAAAGATGAAGGCGAATAGATGTGAGAAAAGAAAAAATAACCTTATTCAGGAGGGTTCATAAGTAATATTGAATGGCAAACCTCATATTTGATTTTCTTATCTCTTCTCTTTTTCCATTGCCGGGGAACAGTAGGGTGTTTACTCACCCATGGTGGTATGAATATACAACCAAAAGAACGGCCAGTTATCCTGGATCCAGGTGACAATCTTAACTCCTCTATCTACTTTTTCTGCACATAGAGGTCGCTGAGGAAGCAAGCTTCTTCAGGGGCCGTTTGATAGTGATGTTTATAGCCTGATATTACACATAATTTCGTTTTTAAACCTAACACTATATATATTTTTTCGAAATAATCTTTTGATCAAATTTGTTGTTGATATAAATTTATTATTACTCAATCGTAAAAACAATTTTTTTCTGAAACATAAAATAAAACGATTAATAGAGATCAGCGTCAGAATTAATGCTGAAAAATATCGATTAAAAAATTACATGTAATGTTAAAAATTGTATCCTATAGATAAAGTGAATGAGAGCATTGAAAGAGATAACCCAGGATGAGTTAGCCCCGATATCGACCCCGAAGCCTGTTGATCCGTAATTGTCCTTATTAGCGAAGGCACCTGCTGACCCAGAGGCCATATAATTCTCCCACCAAATAACGATTAAGCCTCAACCCCATCTCCTATACCCATCCCCATCCCTATAGCACGCTATAATTAAAAGGCACAGGGGTCCCTTTATCATCCCCAATGAGCGATGAGTAATTCTATAATTGGTTTAACTGCACCTCGCGTTTGCAGTTAAATTGCCCATCCTGAGCCAATGGACCCGCGGATCACCTTTCAAAGTCCCTAATAGTTTTAAGCGTTACGGTTTGTGCTTCAATGTATGATTTAATCAATTCAGAAGATGTCATTTAGTTCTTTTAATTAATTAAACTTCATGAACTTGTGAAGCCTTGGCAAGGGAAGAAAGGAGATAATTTTTTTTAGTGTGAACGAGTTTTTGTGTTTATAAAATATCATATTTATTAGTTTCAAAACGGGAATAAATTTTCAAAAATCAGTTGGCCATTTAAAAAAAAAACAAAAAAAAAAACGCGAAGTTTTAGATAGTATTCATCTCGATTGAATTCTTAGGTCAGGAAAAATTATATCAAATAAAACGCTTTTTATCAAACTTCAAAGTTAGAGTGATTTCTTGCCTCTTAATAAATCCTATTAACATTCCAGTAGGTGGTTTTTAGTCGAATTGACATTAGACAATTATAAAAATAAAATAAATAAATACAAAATAAAATTTTTTTTTACTATCACTAGGATATGCTTAATAAAAAAAAAAAAGTTTTACACTACAAAGGCATACCGAACCCCAAGTTTCTCTACATACATCCTTCCAGTCCCCAAAACCCAAATATACCAAATCAAACTTAATACAATCTTCCCATCTATGTTGTATCGGTTTACCTCTCTGTTTTAACCCTCGATTCAGAGTTTATTGCCCATGGCATGGCGTAAGTTGAAAAATAAAGTGTTACACTTTTAAAAAACTATTGAAGGTATTACTTGCTTAGCCCCTTCATTAATTTTAGAAACAACAACGCGTTACTAACCAGAACACAAACATGTGAAGAATCTACCCATTGATAGAACTCCAATAAAATTTCTAGAGAAGATCTCGAGGCCATCTACTTTTTAGACGCTTAGGAGGACTATTAGATAATGAAGGAGAGATAGTAGATAATGATAGATGTTATTAAATAATGAACATTGAGGTCCTGATGGATGACTTGATTTTTGGCAAAGTAAGGAGCATTAAGGATTTTACGAAGGAGTTTGAACAATAAGAACTGGATTCGGGAGGAATTCGATGGTTTAGTGGAGCCCCAAAGCTGAACTCCATATGTCCAGATAGGTCTTATAGTAGTCATGTAGATTGTCTAGTAAATGTTGTAATAGTCGGAATTGACGAGCAGATTCCTGTCTTTTCAGTTATGTATAAGGATTCTACGACAGCCGTTTGCCCAAATTCTTATAAATGAATTTTTTAATGTACATTTAAAAAGTCTTTATTTAATTAGCTGTCGACTTTTTTTTTTTTTTTTTTGGTTATTCACTATTACTTGGTTACTAAAAAAGAAAATCTCTCTTTTCCATTAAATAGACATTAAGTGTCATAAAAGGTTCAATTTATATTAAGAAATAAAACGATAATTTTACAGCAAAAGAATAGAATGATTGTAGCGGACTGGGAATGCTGAACCCTTTTGAGTATTACTGGATAAAAAAACAGCTACTCTTAACAGAAACGGGAGATGAAACAGGAAAAGAGGAAAAAATAACCTGGTTGCTATTCTGAAAATACCGGTTGCTTCCGACTGTAAACGTGGACAGAGAGTAGACACTGTAAAAACAGATCGGCCGTTTGTGCATACAGTCCCTTGTCCTGGAAAATTCCACTCCAAACCCCTCCCACTCCAGTAGTTCAGAAGGCTGGAGAAGATAAAGCTGTATCAGGAAGGAACGTCCTCAGCCCCTCAACGTTACAAAAAAATAAAATAACGTCGTCTGCTTTTAAGTTTCTACAAGTTTCATATATATATTTTAAATTTAAATAACTTTAATATTGTTTTCATATTCCCATTTCTTCATATTACCCATATTAGGATTCATAATTAATTAAAGCTTCTAGAAATTTCAGTTTTGAACTAATTCATTATTAATTAAAACTTTCAACTTCAAACTTAGGTTTCCATGATTAGATCCAAATATTTTGAAATATAATGAGTGGACAAACTTCCAAATAAGTTGTATCTTTTTAAAAAAACTAGTAAGTAGTAACTAGCGCGCATCACGCAACTTTCACTTACAACATTGGAAGGTTAAAATTTCAAACAATAAATTTTTATTTTTCTGTTACTAACTTTGTTCTGCCAAGATTTGAACAGTTTGTTTATTAGGTCTTATTAAAGGCATAACACCTTTTGGTTCAACGCCTATGGACAGTTGTAATCTTAAAGTTATACACAAAGACACAGAGACATTTACTCACGCACACATGCACATGATTGCAATGTAAAAAAAAATCCAAGAAGAGCTTTAATTTAGAAAGGAAGCAATGGAATTTAAAAAAATTAAACACCAATGTGATTTTAGCTTCCTCATCTATGAGAGCTTCAGATAAATTTGTAGTCAGTCCTATTCTGTTTATTAAAGGTAAATAGTGAGGGGATTCTTCAAAAATATGTTTAATTGTGAGAATGGACTGACGATATTGGTATGTTGGAGATATTAGGTGTGAGTGCACCATGACAGTATGGACTATTCTCAAGCGGGTTAGAGCAACATTAGAACAGTTTAACAAAAAATAAAGAAGGCGTGTGCATATGAAGCGAATGAGGAAGAGATCGAACTTCTAGGTTGTCTCCGATTTTTCAGTATCTAAACTGCTGTCATTACATCTCCATTTTTCTCCTTTCGTTAATTATAAAATTCTTTCATTGTTTATATTTATACATTTTTATTATTTTTAACAATGCTAAATGGTTAATTTTTCAAATAAAAAGTACTTTAGAGGAAGAATTTTTGAAAATTCGGCATTAAGCCATGTTAAACTGTTTCAATCAGGATAAAATCTAGCTGATATAATTATCATTCAGTTTTATATTGATAATTTAATAAAAATCTTTAGAGCTTATTTGAGAAAACCGAAAAAAATGTGTAAAATCTATTACATAAAGTAGCACTTTATAGTACATTTTATCGGAAAGGTCAATATAACACCTCTGGTATATGCTAGCCACAAATACGTAATTTCAGCTTCCTAAGACTTAGTTATTTGGAATCAGGGAAACTCAAAATTTGCATTTCCGTCGAAAACTCGAATTCGAAATTTCGCACAATCGCAATCACCCCCCTTACTAAATATTCCATATATACGTAAGTAAAAGTTAAAATGATTTGAGTGCTGATTTACTCTGATTACTTGATTCTGAAGATTCCAAAATTATAGTGACATTTAATAGGAATAAAATAACATATTTTGCATTATAATCTAAATATTATATTCGTCATTTCTACGTCATTTCGTATTTATTGAAATTTCTTTTCACCTATACATTAAAAAAACCAAATACTCTATTAATTTAAACCAATATTTAATTTTTTATTCTTTATTCTTCTCCATCAAAAGCAGTTTTTTTTTCTTTTAAGTTATTCATTCTATCCCTTTGTCACGATTCTCTTTTCAAAAATCTCTCCTTTTTTCTTGACCCTTTTGTCCTATGGCCATTCGTCGAGCAGTTTCTGCCAAACATGAATATCCTTTGAGCATGCTTTTAAAAGGCTTTTATGAAAGAGAATGAACGACATAATTTTAGTGATGTTGGTTCATGTGAAAATTCCTGTTGATATTTAGTTTAATATTCGGACTGTTTCCTCTTTATTCCTTATTTTATGACTCATCGATGCTTTTATCGGTCGATTTTAACGACAAATTATTTTTTTTTTTTTAAATTTAGAACTATTTCAAAATGAAAGTCACCTTATGAGCTACCGGTTCTAGAACCTCCATCAAAATATTAGGGTGGGTACCCGTGGTAAGCTTCTGATCGTCACATAATCTAACCGTGCTTTGTTATACTAAAAACCCGTTCCATGAATATGTTGCCACATTGTTCAATTAAACATTGAAAATAAATTATTTGATGTATGAAGTATCCATTATTGGATGTCTATATAATTTCAATTAAGTAAAAAAAATCGATTTTTCAATTCCTGAAAATCTACTAAAATCCACGTGGGCCATCCATACAAATAGTTTTAATTTGCTTTCCTAAGAATAGGTTTATTCTTAAAAGATAACAAAATCACCTGGCTTAGGAGGCACGTATTTATTTTTCTCTAAAATAACTCACTGGCATTGATATAAACAAACAACTTAGTTACTTGTTAGTATGTTGAGGTGAAGAAAACTTCCATTTATAAGATTATCACTATTCTATATTTATTATACCACTTTTCGGGTGTGCCCCATATTCACTTATCTTTTATACCTAATATCCTGACGACAATCCACAGCAATGTTTCAAAATAATTTCACAACGTATTTTAAATTAACTGCACGCACTTTCATTACTTAGGTTGACAGAACTGATTACTTTCTGTTAGTTTCGCATTATAAACCAAACAATGCGAAACTCAGATAAGGGCCCGGAGATTTGCATTGTCTGGGGGTCTCTACACGGCTTAATTCAGCCCAGCGTATGACATTTTGGGATTTCATTAATGTTAGAGCATGTATAAATCAAAAGAAATAGATCGATATATATCGTATTGATAGTTTTCAAATATATTGCAATAATAGTTAATATTTCAATAAGTCGAATTCTGATATTTTTAATTTTTGAACTAAATGATGGAACATCGAAAGAAAAATATTAAAGTTTCAAAATGGCTGTATATTTTCTAAATGAAATAAAAATTCGGTTTTCAGATGTTTGTATAGTTTTAAATTTTCTTAATCATATCTTTGTCTTGATTCTAAAATTCCAATAGATAGCTCTTCATAGAATAAGTAATTGTAAGTAATAACATTGACAATAAAATATTCATATAACTGTATCATAAACCAAATATCGACATCATAATATCAATATTTTTACAACACTTGTATTATCACCTAAACATATTTCATTTCTTTTTTTTTTAATTGGTTTTCGATAATGAAATTTTAATATCAAAATTATGATATATAGGGAAAACATTGTCGGAAAACTATCAATATTTTTATAATACCTACGTTCATATTACATATCGAACTGGTCTAAACAGTTTTTAATTTTTGTTTTAATATTCGTTTTCGATAACCAAATTTTGATATCAATATTACGATGAATTATAAAAAAAATACTGGAAAGCCATAAATATTTCCACAAAACTTATATTCATATTATATCTCTCCTATCCTATCCTAAATATGTTTTTTAAAATATTGGTTTTTACTGGCCAAATTTTATTATCAATATTATGATATATCGGGGAAAACTATCGGATAAAAATATCGACATTTTTCCAATATCCTTAAAATTCACTTTTAATAATGGACGTTCAAGGCAGCAAATGTTGATAAGAGAGTCGTGTGAGTCCGAATCTGAGTTATGGTCGTCCAAGATGCACCCAAGTTTTTTGAGTCAGACAGTTGGCGCCAGCCATTGCCGAGTCAGCTAGCGAATAATTCTTTGTGCTTGAATAAGCAGGACTGGCCTCAATAAACCTGCGCGCAGACTTGCACTGGCAGTCTGGCTCAGATATTTACGGGATGATTCGTCCATTCTGGTTTCCACTGACAACCTGCCACTCATACCATCCATTTTCCTGTGTGGTATAAAAATTAAAGTTATCTCCAGTACTAATGATTCACTAGAAAAAATTATCTGAAAAGGACTCACAACAATGCTCCAGGCATACGTAATGTTGGCGGAAACCAAATTGACACACTATCATTCTCTTTTATTTTCACTAGATTTTGGTCCTACTTGAAACAATTTATTCAACAGAATGAACTAAGAAGAAACCAATGATCTTATTATCTCATTCTCTCAATTAAACGAATGATATTTTTCTTTTTACAACTTCGTTTTATTTTTATGTATATCCCATTCTCTTATTTATCAACACCTTTAATCAGGGAACAACCAAAATACTGAAGTGAAACATTGTAACATTGACTAAAGGATGGGGGGAATATTCTAAAGGCCCCCCTTCTCTCAAAGTTGAGAAGATAAGACGCCAGCCGAGCGACAGGCTAATTATCTGGAGACAGTAAGCCGCAGCTACAGGGCTCCTTAATATCCTCTGCATTCCTAGTATGACGCTCTTAATTAATATTTGAATATTCGATGATTTCGCATGTCTAACCTTCGAAATTGATCCGATCTAAGACAAAGCAATCGCATATTCTAAAAAAAATCTATGGGCTAACCCGTTGTTTCAGTAATATGGTGATAGAACAGTAAACCGCAAGTTAATAAATAGGTCCAGAAGTATAGTTTTAAATGTACTTTATTTGCAAGAGTGCTTGACACAAACTACCATGGGAAACTCTGTGCAAACTGACTACTAGATTCTTTAATGTTATCAAAACAACTATGAACAAGTTATATTTTAGAGTCATCATTACTTTATCTATGGGTATGAGTATAAAATATTTTGTACTTTACTTTTTCTTTTCAAGGACAAAAAACTCTTACTACTTCTTGTCTGTTTTAGTTTATCTTCTAGACAACCCCTTAAAAATCATTAAATTAAAAGAAGCAACATTATGCTGACATTAATAACGAAATAAATATTAAAAAATGACCAGAATATGGCTCAAAATAGATATTAACAAGTAATGATGAAATTAAGGCTAAGCCCTTTCAATTAATTAAATGAACACAGTCCAATATGCAGAGGAGGGGAGAGGGAGAGAGGAAAGGAGAGGGAGTGAGAGAGAGGGAGAGAGAAAGAGATTTTATCTGTAATTAAATTAAATTTATTAAACATCTCCGTTCATTTAATCTCCAACAAAGTAAGAAATTTTGATGACAGAGGTGAAGGAAACATCAACAATACTTCATCATTATCAGCTTGAACAATCTTGAGTTGAGACTCTGAAACAGGTTCATTCTCCTCTTGAAAGTCTTCCTCCAAGACCTACAAGCTCAGTGCCCTTGCAATCAGCTGTTTCTTTGCCAAGGTGGTTGAGGCTGTATTTATTATACTATTAAATAAACTTTAGTAGCATTCCAAGTTTATGCTTGAACTTAACAATAATGATAAAGTCAACAGTCAAAGATGTAACACAGGGCAACTAGGTGACCAAGTCAAAAAAATCCTACAGCTTATATCCAAAAATTAGGTTTACTTTTCTAAAAAGTATTCGAACACCTATTTAAAAAGAAGATAAATGCTTCAATATTTTTGAATCACATAAAATTATGAAGATCAAGAAATGGTAAACTAAATCTTCAAAAACTTACTACCCAAAAATAAAAAAACTAGATGAACTATCCAGTTAGTGTGTGAAATTACCATAGTTACGTATTTATAAAAAAATGTTTATAAGCTAATGCATGACTTATTGGTAAAGAGACATTGTTTCCTAATTACATGTTGCATAAGAATAAATGACATTATTTATTTATTTATTGTTAAATGTCATTAAAACCTAATTAATCAAGTATGTAATAAAAAATGTGATCATACAGTAGTAATTTATTAATATAGCTGCATTAGATTATTACTATTCAGAACATAAAGCCAATAAAACAAAAAATACTGAAGATAAGAGTTCATATTAATATTCTATTCCGAGATCCACCTTAATAGTGTGAAAGTAAAAAGATGTTCCTCAAATAAGACATGGGATTTATTATTGCATAATTCACATTACAGTGAATAAAAATATAATCAAACCGATTTTAATTATTTTAAATTATTTATTACAAAACACACAGTAGACTCAAATATGTGTACAAATCTTTAGGTTAAGAATAATTAAATTTTAAATTTAATCAACCATGGTAATTTTTAATCTTCCTGTTTCAGATTTATGGTTGTGCTTGTGTGCCTCATATTCAGTGTCCTCTCTACCATCGAAGCATATTCAAATTTTGCGAACAAAACTCTCTTTTGGATGGTAAGTTATCATGACTTTTTTTTCTTATTTGACAATTGAAACTTTCTTTATTCACTATGTGTATACATATGGCATACTTTTATTATGTTCTTGAAATAATTATTGAGGCATTTGGTGGTCAAATAGAGTTTCAAAATGGCATGGAATCTTGATGATCAAGTGATTTAAGATGTTTGTGAAACTTGATCAACCACATAAGTTTTAAAACTGCCTTATCTGAAGATTTGGTTCATAAGAATGTGACCAAAATTGAATCTAATACGATTGAGTTTGCTAAAAAAAAAAATAACAGGCAGAACACCAACCAAGAGAAGAAAATACACAACTATTAAAGTTCAAAATCAATTTTTTTTTTTGTGGAGCCCAGAAAGGTTTACATTTCAGAGCTCCAGGAGAAGTGTATTGAGCCCAATGGATGGCAAAAGCAATTTACTCTATGAAGCCACCAGAGGAAGGTTCATTGAAGAGGCCAAGTTCCACATCACAAAATTGTGCCATTAATGGTAAAGTAAAAGTAAGATAAGGACAAAGAACAAAAATTTTTATTCAAGGGCGTTATCAAATTATAAAATAATAAGATTCTTAAGTGGATGTGATTAGTGGGATTCCATGAGTAATAAGAAACAAAAGATCAAGCCTATGACTTATCCTAAATTGAGGCTGAAAGTATCATCAGGTTTTTGAAACTAACAAATTTTTCACATTATTGTGTATCTATTTAACCTATATTTATTTAGTTAATTTTTCCCATTGCTGTAATAGACTACTTTCTAAAATCAACAAATCACATGTACTCATGGCATGGTTATTTGGTTTGGGTAGCCCACTCATCTACTCCAATTATTGCAGAAAAGGTAATATCATGACATATAAAACATATTAAAAGTAAATCATCAGTTTCTATGCTTATTTTGATTTAATTTAATACAAATTCTAAATTTGACACTTTATTTATAACAACAATTGTGCAAATGATAAAACAATAAGATGAGTAAACAATTAACAGAGCATAAACAAAGAAATAGCAAGTTGCCTATAAAAACTATAAAACATTATTCAACAATAAATCAAACCCTGGTTATAAATATCTAGGTACAGTTTTTAGTAATCATTACAAGCATATTATCTTCAGGCACTATGCAAAAGATAGCAATTGCAATTTTTACATTGGAAATTATTCAACCAATACAAGTTCAGTTTTTAAATTAAATTACTTCTTGCAAATCTTGAGCTGCACTATAGTTTTTGTCTTTTGTAGAAATATCATACATCTTGGATAATATAAGAATACTTGAAAGTCTCTCACATTCGCTCATAATTTTATAAATGTCCATAACTTTACCACCTTCGACAGATTCATTGATATCTGTGAAATCCATTGCTCTTATTTTAAATCCAATTAATAGTAATTAAAAACAAAAACAAAATTCAATACAATTGTTTACCTTCAAGAACTAAAAGCGTGGTAAATATTGTTTTAGCACACGTCCCATAAGGATATTTGTTCAAAAATGAAACAAAAAGTTGTTTCACTCCAAGTTCATAAATATCTTTCTTGAATCCCTTAATGCTCCTAGCCATTTTCATAATAATACTACAAATAAACTGAAAAACCTAAAGAAAAAATGTTATTCTGGTTTATTTTATATTATTTAATTGGTATTACATACAGTAAGAAAGCAAATCAAAATTAATTTATAATTAAAAAACTATATAAAACTGTTGACACTTATTTAGAGCTACTTGCGCAAGCATAAATCATAAATTTATATCATGACATTTGAAACTCCAAAGCCGCAAAGATTATTTTAAGATGGGTTAAGAATGTAACAGTCCTTTCAAACTAAAAATTCTTAAATATAATTTAAGAATTAATCACATATCCCAATTATATAGTTGGGTCTATTCAGTTACTTTTATTGATTACTATCAAGCACTTCTTTGATTTAAATTAAAAACAAACTTATCATTAATAGGTTAAACTTCAAACATTCCTGAACCTAGAGACTCCAAATGTGATGAGTTAGCCATAATCCTCAAATGGCAAACATTTTCAATTCCTCAAAATCATGAAACTATTGTCAAAAGACTATATTATACATACAATCGTATAATATTATACCATACTATACAACCATGAATCCTCAACCTCATATAGTCTCAATGTTTACTAAATCCCATGCCGAGTGTATACATATAATGTTATGTTCATGTATATCATGTTAATGGACAAAGTGATTAAATGCTATCATTTTCAACACAATTTAATCATTCTTACTATTAAATAGATGATATATGAATTTGTTTGTATTTATTTATATTTTGTTCAAATAATGTTATGATACTAGTGGGTTGCCAATTCTTTCTTCTTTGATGATTTTGGCAAAAATAAAAATGAGCATATATGAATTATAGCATAAAAATGTTATTCTAAGAAAAGCCATAAGCAAAATGTTTTTATCCTCCAAAATTTTGTTTTAAGGACGAGTAGGTTGATATGGAATCTTAGGTATGATATAGTTCAACAAACTAAAAATTCCAAATTACTGGCTATTTTACGAGCATAATACCCGATTTATTCCCAATGTAAAAAATTCAAGCAGATTTCTTGACCTTCCAAGTATTCAAGACAACTGCTTCTAAATGAAAATCATTTTTGGGAAAGTCACAAATTTCACAGAAATGTAAAAATAGTGAGAGCCTTTGTATCCTAAGATATATTATAGAATAGTGAGAGCCTTTGTATTCTAAGATATATTATAGAACAGTGAGAGCCTTTGTATCCTAAGATATATTATAGAATAGTGAGAGCCTTTGTATCCTAAGATATATTGTAGAATAGTGAAAGCCTTTGTATTCTAAGATATATTATAGAATAGTGAGAGCCTTTGTATCCTAAGATATATTATAGAATAGTGAGAGCCTTTGTATTCTAAGATATATTATAGAATAGTGAGAGCTTTTGTATCCTAAGATGTAGAATAGTGAAAGCCTTTGTATTCTAAGATATATTATAGAATAGTGAGAGCCTTTGTATCCTAAGATATATAATAGAATAGTCTCGGAGTTTAATTGTCATTGTTTAAAATTAGTAAATTTAACCCTGACATTGTAACATTGCTACATAAATATAATTTATTTTATCAATTATCTGCAAATCAATTTTGTAAGTCTGTTTTTACATATTCAATACAAAATCAAAAGAGCTTTAATACTTAAACTTACCCAGTTGCCTTCCTTTGTTAAAGTGCTGCCTAAAATCTAAAAGCAAAGTTTAAATATAACAGTTTTTCAATACAACATATAATATAATACAGAACTCCAAGTTAATTAAAATGATACTTACTTGCTCCCCATTACATTGTAAATATTTAATGAGTTTTCCTGTAATGATCATTTTATTTTGAGAAAAGTATGGATCGTCAACAAAATTTTCTAATATACTTAAAATCCTTAAATCATAGTATATCGTCTGAAGAATAGTAATTTTATTCTTGTAACTGTCAGATAGGGAGCTGAATTAAAATAATAAATATAATTAATAACCAATTGTTGTTATGGCATGATATTATAAGGTAGTAATTGAAAATTACTTCATGGAAAATAGAATTGGTATTTTGTATAACTTTAATACAACAGATTTTCAATTAATACCTCCATATTTATTAGCATCAGAGAAAAGTTCTTGAATATTTCATCAAATACGAGTGAAAATTCAGACCTACAATTATTTATTTAACTTGGAAGAGCCTGTTGCATGAGATTTTTTATCACATCTTGAAATATTTTGCAGACCACTTAAAATCAAGAAGTGGATAATTTGATTTCCCCCCTAGTAGGGAATAAGGAGTAGGTGAAAACTTATGCACATCCACATTCAAGATTATCACTTTGATGACACCATAGAATGCCTTTAAACAAGTACTGTAAGAATTTCTATCAATAGTTTCTAATGGAACACCATCTGAATTGGTCGTGAATTTGTTCTCAAAGACCAATTAGTCCTTGTGCAATTATGTGCACTATATCTGACTGATTCTGTTTTCATTTATTTATTTATTGAATATTACATTGGACTGTTGACATATTGTAATATGCTTTTGTTCATAAAATAAGATATAAACACGTACATAAATATACCCATAAATGAACAATATTTCCAGCCTTGCCTTTCTTCAATTTCTTATTCTTTTCTTTTCATTCTTTTTGTGGTCTTATCTATGCATTATTCTAGAGACATATTATCTCTAAAATCATTCAGTAGAATACCTGTACAATTCTCTCTGAGTTCAAGAATTTCTTCCAGATGTATCTAGAATGAAGTATTCCTTTTTTATTGTTTTAATGGTACACATTTTTTTTCCTGAGTAATGAGGTATTCACAGCTTCAGCAAAGATTTGTCATTTTAACATTTATTATAAATAAATAATTATGTAAAATGAATAGCTCTACCTATTGTTTGCAGGAGTATTTTTTTTATCTTTACATTTTAATTTAATATAACATTTTTTTTTTAATTTAATTTGTTTTTTAATTATTCCCTTATCCTTTTGAAACATTACAATAATTGTATTTAATATTAAAAAGTTGGAATGTGGTTGTACAAGTAAATACATCAGGTGTAAGAGAAAATCTCATGCACAAGTTCTCATGCATCAGCTTTTCTAAAGAGATCTTTTGGCTCAATTTAATTCTTCTTTTCATTTCTAAGAAATCTGTTCCATGAGAATTTCATTAACAAAATAATTTAAAATGAAAATGAAGTTTAAGTTTTTTTCTTTTTGTTGGAATCCCTTTTGGCCACTTACTTAATAATTAATCTATTTCAAAATCTTCTAAAATCCTAAATCTAAATACAGTACAATACTTCAAAAATAAGTACCAACATACGAGATTATTTTTTTTTCCTTTTTTTGGATGATTAGAAATGTAAAAAAATGTAACACTAAGCAGTATCGATGAACTGTCAACCTCAAGAAGTATAGGATTGAAAAGGAAATCAATATCAGAAGGAAAGTGATAGAAGAACAGAAAAAGATTACTGGTGTTTTAAGAGATGAGAAACAGAGGCATGCCAACGCCTCATGTGAACAAGAAAACAAAAGGCACTCACACTCACTAGCAAGTCTTAGCCAGAGGCAGTCTTCCTTTCTTCACCTCTATATTCTGCAAATAAATCATGCATGAGTATGTGAAACTTCTGAAGAGCCCTCTGGTAGCCAAGGAGAGGGTAGATGAAAGGCCATGGAGGACAAGAAACAGGAAGCATGAAAGCATGGACTGAGTACACATCTTTCTGCGTAACTAACACCATCATCATCATTAAACCCCTATCAAAGTAGATATAAACATCTCTAACAATAAATGTTCTATTTCGCCCACCTTTTATACCTGTAATAACAATAGATTTAGTGTTTTACCATTCTCTCTGCTTCAACCAACCTCTATAAATAAATTCTCTTTCCGTTACCTTATGCCTTATTTCATTCAATTAATTTCATACAGTCCACTACAAATTCAACTAGTGATTCAAAAGTAAAAGAGTGCCTGGCATTGAGTTGAAGACGCACTTCATACAACTTGATTATATTGTTCAGAGAGTAAAATAAACAGGACATTTGCTGGGAACATTAGAGAACTCTATCCCTTTTCTGCCAATAAATAGCCCATTATTAGTGGTGATACAAATGGATCTTCTATAACTATCTGTAACAAGCAGCATAGGCAAGCAATAATTTATAACTAGAATAAATTTCTAGACTCTCTGTATGCCTCAGTGACTATGAATTGTAGTAGCATTAAGAGAGAATAATGAAGTGCAAAAGAAGGGTTGGATTTATAATGTATCAGTTTTTATTTATTTATTTATTTTCTGTTCAACTGTTAAAAGTGAAGATACTTTAAAAATTAGGATGGTGACATATAATCATTTATTATTATAGAACTGAGCAGCATTAAATTTATAATGCATTAGTAGACCAAATGGAAGTTTTGAGCTAGATCCTTGCTACTTGTTAAAAATAATAAGAATGTCAAACGATGGTTGTTACTTGTACTGTGGTTGCTAGTCAGTCAATGAATCAAAATAAAGCAAGTAAGACATCCTAAGAACACATAAATGTTAAGTAGTCGAAATTTTGTACCTAGTAAAACAAGATGTATAAATAAAAAATGTTATATTAGCCCAGATAAGCATATCGACGGTGAGCTACCAATACATCCCATTTAAAAATTCGTCCAATTCTATATTTTCCTTCAAGCCATATGTGCAGTTTATATCTCAATAGGAAAAATAAAAAATAAAAATGGAAGATCTGTGGAATAGATCGGAAGACTGCAGTTTAATAATATTCATTAAGGGTTTTGCCTCACAATGAACCACAAAATGAAACATAATATATTTAGAAAAAAATATTCGAAATATATTATGTCTACAATTCCTTCGGGAATACAATCTTGAAAATTCGTAGTTCATGATGGAAACCTAGATGGAGGTAAATGGAATTAGACACATTATAATTAATCATATAATGAAAACCAGTAAGAAACACTCAATTATTAAAAAAATAAATAAATAAGTAAAAATGTTATGCTGGATGTCAACAAAAATTTTTGGTTTGTCTTTGTAAAATTACTAAGTTTGCAGATAAGAGGTATTATCAACTCACTGTTGTATGATCAATTACCTACTTCAAACAAAACTGGATTCCATTTAGGTCAACAAAAAGCGATTTGTAAGGACTGAATTTTGACATCATTGCATTCACTGTGCATGTTAATATCAAGAGATACACACAATTGTTAGGATTCCTAACAAATTCAACCTTTACATGCCTAAGAAAGGATAATGCCTAAAACAAAGAAAGCATTAACATTTTTTAAATACACACTATAAAATAATTGATAAATTACATGGGAAATTATGAATCTCTCCTATCCCTCATAACAAAATAATCTTTTAGAAAAATTAACTTTTTTTTAATGCATCAATGCATTAATGCAAGAGACAGTTTCTTGCCTCAATTTCATCTCACCTCCTATGCAACGGGCCTTATATCTCATAACTGAATTATCAACTTCAGACAAAATCAACTAACTTATCATGAAAGAAATTATGCAACTCTCCTACTTCTACTAAAACACTTTTAATGTGAGATTTTTTTTTAAACACCCATTGTGTTAACAATAATATTCACAATAAAAGTTTCGATGACATTGGTACCTTCCATTGGGACTTAAGGTATCTTATTTTAGTATTCTATTTCAACAACTTGATGTAGATGAGCAGTTGAAATTTTTATTAATGAAATTTTCAAAAATTTGCTTAGGAAAGATTTAGACAGATAAATCAGTAGTCGTTTAGTTATTATTATTTATTTTTTTAAATAGACACACTGTTTCTTTGTTTTAGTACTTAGTTTTTGAAATGAAATCTGTCTAACACAGTTAATGATTACTACAAATTAATAAAAACAACAACGGTTATGTAAAACCTCTAGATTTATAGGAATTTATTTTGAAGATAATTGATCTAGACTGACCTCAACTTTAAAATTAAAAATTATTTATTTATATCCAGAACTGTCAAGAAGTAAAGTAGCTTTATAATTTATAAATAATATAATTTATAATTTAAATATGATAATAACATTTTTTAATGTTACCTGTTTAAAATACTGTTGGCCAAAAGATGACATGGTGTTTACTTTATTGTTTATGCAGAATTTCACAGCATACTTCGAAACATAAGAAAGGGCCAATGATAACATGCAATTTTCATCAATTTCTTCCTAAAGAAAAATTGAAAAACTTTTTTTTTTAATTGAAATGACAACTGTACAAAACATGGAACTGGTAAACAAATGCATATTTTTTATTAACATTTACAAGAGAAAGTATATTAGAGCTCAAGCAAGATGTAATTTCAGACAAGTTATAAAAAATAAAATAAAAATCCATTAAGTTTCATTATTAATTTTATTCTCTAGGCTCTAAAATCCTCTATACTGCCAAAAATTAAAGAAAGAACTAAAAAAAACTATTCAAGTAGTTGTAAGATTTTGTGAAAAAAGAAATCAATTAAATGGTTCATATTAAAATTGATTTGATTGATTGAGAATTGATCATGTTGAGAATTGAAAATACAGGAAAGAAATACAAAGATAAAGAAAGATAAAAAATTGCCAGTCAAGAATATAATAATTGCTTTAATCTGGTTGAGTAATTTAAATGCGTAAACGTATATTGAGAAGTATTGCATATGGGTAAGAGAGGAAATGAACTGCCCGATATAGCACCAAAAATGGTACTCTCTTCCAGCCATGAAAGGATGTATTTACACGTTCAGAACTCGCAAGTCCACAGAAATAGAGTGAATCAATGAGAATAGCAAAACATAAAGAGTAAAGTAAAATTTCCTACCCTCTTAGCTGCAGCAGATATTAGGCATTTAAGACTGACTCACCTCTGTCTAATCACTAACATGTACCCCTTAAATATATAATTTAACAGTTATATCAACCATGTAACCCCCACTAGGCCGATCTGGCATAAAATAAAAAAAATACCTCTTAGTCTTAGCAATGATTCTTGAATATCTTAACAATAGTTCACATCTTCCAACAATGTCCAATTCTACAATAGTAAATTTAATAAAATGGGGAAACTTCAATAGCCTTGGGGAACAATAATGATGAGCTAATAAATATCTTTTCTAATTAATATAAACTTATTGAAACAGATGTGATCATATAATAATAAATTATATTATTCATCAGATTAATGAAAATAAAATAATTTTTACTTTCACTGACCTGCATATGGAATATGTAATAAGGGGAAGTATTGCAATTGTGCAAAATTTCAAATTCCAGTTTTCTACGGAAATACACGTTTTGAGGTCACCTGAGTCCAAACAACCAAGTCTTGCAAAATAGTCTCTAAGTGTGTATTTATGTGTGAACAGCATGATTCAAAAAAGAAAAGTCATAGGAAACTGAAATTACACATTTAAGGCAGGTATAGGCCTTGGACATGACAGAAACGTTTTCACTAAAATCAACTGATCGGAAATGACATATCGATTTTCTCAAAAACAGCTGAAACAATTTTGATTAACTTCATTGAATCAATGAGTAATTAAGTTGTCTTTAATAACAGATAGGTCATTTCCTCATTGAAATAATCTGACAGGGCTTAAATGGCAAATTTTTAAAAATTCCTCCTTTAAAGTACTTCTTGTCTTGATTATTTGAAAAAAAAATAACCAGTTATTATTGTTAGCAACAATAAATAATAGACTGATACACAATATCAAAATTTATATTATATTATGTTATAATTTTATGAATAACTAAAGGGGGAAAACAAAAAAAAAGGGAATCAAACAGAGAAAGCCGAGACCACCCGATCTCTCCCAAATGCATTTCAGCTCTATTACCTTTTGGCAAACTACAGTATTCTTGGCAAGAACAAAATTTATATTCCTTTTTCCCACCTTAAAAAACCTTTAAATATGGATTTTTATAGCAACATTCCCTAGTCTTCAGATTTTTTTTTGGGGGGGGGGAGGTGGGGAATTACATAAATAGTGATAAAACTTGAACATAAGCCCACCGATCTACACAAAACCTGGGGACGTAAGTAGATTTGTGTGATGCGCACACCGCACCAGATGTTTTTTATTTGGTTGTAACAAATAGTATAACTTTATAGATCGGACACTAATGTTTTGCACCTTAAATATCATAACAACTAACCAAGATGATGGAGGAAATGTCTTTCTGCCAAGATGAAATTAACAAATAAATATAGTTATCAGAAAATGGAAAATTAAAACAATAAGGAAGGAAAAAAAGATTTCCTAGAGCTGAAGTTCTATAAGCTCATTAAAAAGCTGGCAATACATAGAAAGAGATTTTACATTGAAATTAGGAATTAAAAGGTTGGAAATAAAGTAAAAACTATTGAATTTCTAAGGAAAATTGGTGGAAATTGATCAGTTGTGACATGTTAAATCTTATATTTAATAGGTACTAACAAAAGTAATTGTGCAGGGTCTCATAGATGATTCAGCTTTTAATGTAATACTTCTTAGCAGGAAGAAAACCACTAAAACACTGGCTGTCGTAAGTTTAAGACAGTGGTGCTTATGGATCATAGGTGGGCCACAAGAGCCTTGGCAACACATATTTTTATGAGACGATTGTTCTATCAATTATCTTTCCTGATTTTTATGTACTTTTGCCTGTTAAAACCTTTCAGCTGATAAATAAAAATCAGGAAAGATAATGACAGAACAATGTCAATTATCTTTCCTGATTTTTATTTATCAGCTGAAAGGTTTTAACAGGCAAAAGCACATAAAAGTAACTCAAAATGCACTTTAAGCAACCTAATTTTCAAAATACTTTCCGAAGGGGACTCTGCTATGCTACAAGATGAAAGTGGGAGTGGGCCACAAAAAAAAAATAGGAATCCTTAATTTTGGACTACTTCCCTTTTAAAAATTAATGATTCAATCATTTCTGATTTCAAGAATTCTTCTGAGATATCTTAGTAATTATAATTATAGTATATAATTAATTATTAATTTTTTTTATGTGTTATGAAATATCCAACTTAAGTAACAACTATTTACCTGTTTTCTTTCAAAGAGGTATTTCAAACAGTTGTTATAAATTCTAAGCACTTCAGTAAAATATCTTGACTTAGCCAGTACTTGGTATTTTAATTCTGGTAATTTTTCTGCCAAAAATAATATTAATTTCAAATTTTCTGTTATCGCTTTTACAGGTTTTTCTGGATTCCAATTTTTCAAATGATATTTAAAGATGGTTAATGAGCGCAGGGATAGTAGCATTATCTTCACTTCATCCTAAAAACGATTTGTTCTCTCATTCTCAAATTTACAAAATAAAAGAGAAAACTAAGAAATTTAATACTAACAGAAATATTATTTTCACACATCCAATATATTCTTTTGAAGTTATCAGTCTTGGATGGGTTTCCTCTTATTGAGGAAAATAAATTGTTTAGTTCAGTTTCAACATCCATGATACAATCTTTAGATTTTAAATATATTGTTTAGTCTATCGAAAAATCAATTCGTAATTATTTAGAATTAGGAAGCTTCACTGAAACAAAATTAAACAAGACTTAAATTTAATATAAATAATTAATGTTCATTATATTTTTTTAATGTACCAAATAAATCATTTACATAAATAAACATATGTATATCATGCACACTCACTAAACTAAAACTTCCAACTAGACTGACTGCACTATACAAATTTGTAAGCAATTTTGAAAAATGAAAAAAGAAATTGTTTTCGGTTTGCTTTTAATTTCTGATAACTGCCACAAAGGACAATGGCAGGAGCTTTGCATGCCTTACAGTAACATAACTGGATTTGTTTCAGAGAATAGTGTTTCCACTTAGCTTACAGGTCGGAAGCTTTCATCTTTTGAAATTCAGGCAAGTCTGTACACATCCAAACAACTTGAATGTTCTATTCCAACCTCATGATAAATACTATCAATTATTTTAATGTGCTATGTGCTGGCTCAAGATTTAGTCGGGGTGCCAGGATAATCGCTGAAGGAAATTATCCAAAAATGAGTTAATTAATTAATTTATTGAGTCCTGCAAAACTGTTATTATAATTGGATTCTTTTCCAAAGGCTATTTGTGTATTTACCAGTTTACCAATTAAATACCTTTATATTTATAAAATATCATTACCATTAATTATATAATATAATAAGGGGTTGTATATTGGGTTATATAATAGTATATAAACTACATAAAGAATGGGCGTTGATAACCTCAGGGTTTTACGCCCTAAAGCCCCAGACAACAACAACAACTACATAAAGAGATTAAGTATTTATTTACAATTTATTACTATAATTAAAATGATTCAGATAAATGGTTGCCATAAAATATGATTATTACATTTTAAGTTATTACCTAATATGTACATATACTTGTTGATTTGGATGGTATGTGCGTGTCGAGGTATCTTACGATGTAGTCTTCACTATTGGTGTCGTGTTTTCGTAATCATGGGTGTCATCTCAGCCCGGATGTTCCATTTCTGAAGAGCTCTTCTTAGGACTTTTCCAAGTCCATGCTCTTCTCTCTCTGTCTCGTCCTCTCTCGTCTAAGTCTTCCTCTTTACTGCCCTTTTTCCTGGTATAGTTGTCCTACCCCTTTTCTCCCACTTCCCTTTTGGGGCGTTACTTTATTTTTGAATCCAATTCCTCATTGGCCATAGGTGACAGAACACTCCCTAGGTAGGCGTTCCCCCCAGGCCCGAGAGGGGGTAGGGAAGTTTGACATCTCCAGGAAGAGTCTGCACCTGCTAAATTGGCTTCTGATCCTTTGTCAAAACTTGTCGTTTGTAACACTTGTAGATCTAATAAGGGACTCATGTGGCAAACTAAACACAGATGTGTACATATCCAGGGACACAGTAAGAGGTTCCTCAAAAGGCTCCTAGCCTGGAATTTACAAAACTTAAAGTATGAGGTCAAGATGTCAAAAGGTATATTGAGATCATGATTATGTTGTTGGTGTCTTATATGAAATGCTAAGAGTATTTCAAAATGATCTGTTTATAATTTATAACCGAAACCTTTCATATGGTTTTGGTAATGTTCATAGTTATCATTTTTATTATTATGCATTTTTGAAGGTATTTCTTTAATTTTTTATACTTGTATGTTACAGGAAATATGGCTAGTCGTTTTTTTTGGAGTAGAATATTGTGTAAGGCTATGGTCAGCAGGTTGTAGATCAAAGTACATGGGCTGCTGTGGCAGGTTCAGATTTGTAAGAAAACCAATTTGCATAATAGGTAATTTTTTTCATTATTTCTTATTCAATATAGTAAAAGTTATATGTTTAAACTTGATGAGTAGGGATATATTTACCATTCTCAATGTCCAAGTAAATTTAGAATAAATATATCCTTTTTTCCCAAGATACTGTACAACTTTAATGATTTGAGAATCTGTTAATTATAAATGTAATATGAGTAAAAATATTAGGAACTTATATAAAGAAATAAAGAATATTATCATAGCAGAAACTGATTTCTGGCATTACTAATATTTTTACAATAATAATAATTTCATGTTACTGAAAGATTACCACACACTAAAAACAAATACTATTTTATGACAACCCATGAAAAGTTTTAGATTCATTAAGTTAAGTGATTGAAACATAGAAACTGCATATTAGACACTATGGTGTAGTTTTAGCATTAACTGAAATCCATATGATTAAAAAAAGATAGCAGAAACAGCCCAAAAGGGATTAGTATCTGGGAAAATTGTAGCTAGTTATAGCGACTGTTTAATCACATTGCTAAATAAGTTACACCTCTACAAAACAGAAGTGGTAGCATCAACTAGGTTTTAATCATTTTACTTATTGATTGACAAGGAAGTTATTTCTTGACCAACTGTTTTCAGATTTGATAGTTGTGGTTGCATCTATAGTAGTATTATCAGTCGGCTCAAATGGACAAGTGTTTGCCACTTCAGCTATTAGAGGAATTCGATTCCTTCAAATACTCAGGATGCTCCATGTGGACAGGCAAGGAGGTACCTGGAGGTTATTGGGTTCAGTCGTTTTCATTCACAGACAGGTATGTATCTATTGTTACCTTTATTATTGTTCATTTGAAAAGTAAAGAAGAACCATAACAGAGATTCATTTTTAAAAAATAAGTAATAAAACTATAATTCACTGCAAACGACTTGAGTTTTGAGAACTTTACCTGACTTGAAAGATATGAATATGACAATTTTCTCAACAATATAACAATCCATATGATAAAAATTTTCAGTAAAGCAACTTAAAAAAATTCTACAATGCTTATTTAATGTTTTATATAATTCATATTCTATAATATAATTGTTAAATGTGTTGGGATTATAATTTTAGACAAACTAACACAATAAATAGCATTGTAGAGAAATAAAAGAGCATTTTCTACATTTTAGTTCTTAAAAATTGTGGCTTATCACATTCTTGCCACAATCAAAACCAAAAGATTTGAACTTCCTGTGGGAAATGGTTTAGTCCCAGCTGTGTGAGACAAAATAATCCATATAATATGTACGTGTTTCCTTTTATTTAGAAAGTATCAATTTTACTTTTATTTGTGAATGAACAAGTCAAATATCTCTTCTTAAAATTGTAATTTGTGGGGAAATTCATAGGAATATAAAGCTCATATGATGACTACCACTAGAGTTTTCTGAATCTTAGAAAAACAGAGATCATAAAATTAATTTTTCTTATTTTTTTTCTGGGACCGCAGTGAACATTTTATTAAACTATGAACTTCTATTTTTACTTCCGCAGATATAAATTTATTTTGTTGTAATTTAATTAAATATTTTTTGTCTTGTTCATAAATTATTTGATCAATTATAATTTATTATATTTTTTAAATATAGGCGAGACAACGAACGAACCCCCATTTTATAAATTATACAACTGTTTATTTGTATTAGTCAGCTTTATATGTAAAATAAAATATTACATGGTGATCATAAGAAATAAAATATTACTCGGTGATCACTAAAAACTTTTTTATATAATAGAGAAATTCATATTTTTACTTATATGAATCATGATGAATATGAATAAATATTTAAAAAATAATACTTAATGCTCTTAATTGATGTCAAATTGTAAAAATTCTCTTAATAAAACAAATAATAGATTGAAATAAAAAAAATACTTCCAGCTTTCATTCTAAAAGCTCAGAAATCGTCCTTTTTTAATTCATTGTGGCACCAACTCATCAATAATCGTTGAGTTTTACAAACACATACTTTTTATATATACGCCTTTTAAAGAGTAAATTAGACACATTGTCACATAAAGTAAAGTATATAGATCAAATATATAAAATATATTTTTAAAAAGCTAATAAGTTTTGATATATTTATTTTTTAACAGGAGCTGATAACTACATTATACATTGGTTTTCTCGGACTTATATTTAGTAGTTATTTCGTATATTTGGCCGAAAAAGACGCAGTAGGGCCAGATGGAAAATCAGGAGACTTTGCAAGTTATGCTGATGCATTATGGTGGGGAGTGGTGAGTATGAAGTTAAAATAATTTCAGCAATTTGGATTGCTGCAGATATTTCTTGTTTTTATTAGTGTATTCATATTCGAATATTAACTTTCCATTACAAGACATTGGGGTTTATTCATAAACAAATTTAAAAAAAAGAACTTACGTGTAACACTGAGATGATAATGAAAACATTATTCCAGCAATTTAGTAAGTTTCAATACTCCACCCTATTTCCTTCAGGGCTGCAAATAAGTTAAATATCAAAAATACCATTACTGTATGAGATGGTCCAATTGAATGGTAAACAGTTTACTACAAATCGGGTTGTCTGCCAATTCCCTTACATGAAATGTAAGGGTTCTGAAAGATATTAAATTTTATGTAAAGAAATTGATAAAAATGCCAACTGATAATGTACTACTAAACACTCAATTGGCTCTTTTGTAAAACCGATATTTTTGACACATGACTACTAAACACTCAATTGGCTCTTTTGTAAAACCGATATTTTTGACATATGACTACTAAACACTCAATTCGCTCTTTTGTAAAACCTATATTTTTGACACATGACTACTAAACACTCAATTGGCTCTTTTGTAAAACCGATATTTTTGACACATGACTTTCTTACCACTCTCAAATGATATACGTATTTATTCATATATATA
>NW_027110136.1:286648-324777 GCF_000696795.3 Halyomorpha halys
TATATATGAATAAATACATTCTTACTTATTCTGTATTTTATCAAGAGTTTATGCTAAAATAATGCAGGTATTACCTTAACAAGATTAGCCATGGCTTAGGTTAGAAGTTGTTTCTAAAATAAATAGGGAATTATAACCAAATAATTCAACTTCTGATTTTAAATTATTTTATCATTTAGACATTAGTCATTGAGTCCACTCAAGTTTTTAATGTTTTAGAAAGTATTTTCTACTGTATTTCATTCCTGAGGTTGATACTATCTACAAGACTATTAATGATACATCATTTCCATAATTTTATTTTCAATCAATTAATTGTGTGTCTCGGTTAAATACGCTGAACATTTGTTAAGAAGACCGAAACTGATTAAATTTACTAAAGAAAAAAATGAATTGAGATAAAAACCATTATTACTGAAAATTATTTTAGCCAATATTAACATGATTCATGCAAAAATTAAGTAATAATAATCAATTTCAGATTACAGTAACAACAATCGGATATGGAGATGCTGTTCCACAAACTTGGATGGGAAAAATTGTAGCATCTTGCTTCAGTGTATTTGCCATTTCCTTTTTTGCTCTGCCTGCAGTAAGTGAACTAGATAAAACATTCTATAAATTTCGAAACTTCAAATCTATAATACTTCTTCTTCATTACTTTATTTTTTCAACACTTCAAGCATTTTTGCTCATTTGACATGTCTCTCTATTTCTTTATAAACAAATATCTTATTCACACCCACATTTTCTTTTATTTCATTATATTGTTAATAATACTTGTTCACTAAAAAAAAAAAAAAATGCCTTAAGAAAAACATGAAAATCCTTAAAATTGTAAGGCTCTTTTATTTATTTGTTTGTTACTCTTTATTTCCACTGAGTCCAAAGTAGAAAGAGTATATACATATCAAGATAACAAACGATTAAAAAGCATAAAATGAAGATACATTTTTAACAAATAACGTTGAAAAGTAATATATTTTTTTTTTACCATAGACATTAAAATAATTATAACAAAATAATGGAAATTATGGATCAGAAAAACATATTTCTTTAAGAAGAGAAAAGTCGAAACAATAAAGTAGTGAGGAAAAAGTATTTGCTCTTTCTTTGAAATTATCAAATTGCTCGCTCTCCATGAAAACATAATTTATTTAAATTAATATTCAAAGAAAATTATGTATCATAAACGTCAAATTTATGAATGTCTAAATATAAAATTTATTATAGGGAATTCTAGGATCTGGTTTTGCTTTAAAAGTTCAGCAAAAGCAAAGGCAGAAGCATTTCAACAGGCAAATACCTGCTGCAGCCATGTTGATACAATGCTTGTGGAGGTGTTATGCAGCAGACAAATCTTTCAAAGGAAATGCAACATGGAACATTTATCTATCAAAAGATACACCAGCCAAACAGGACCCTCCAGCTCCTTCAAAAGTAAATATGAAGTTTTATCTAACTGTTTTTTAATGTGTATTAAAAAATAATAAGTGAATAGGACATAATTAATTGATTGACCCTAGGATATAAACTCATTATTGTCATCAAAATAATGAAACCATGACGGAATGTGTTGGTACATTTCATAACAAGAGAAAATAAATCCTCTTTATTTAAAAATAATTTAGATACAACAATTTTAAAGTTTTAAGGGTATTTCGAATTAATGATGTTCACAGTATGTTTCAATTGGGAGCTGATCAGAATCATTCTAACAACAATAATATAGAACTGTTCACACTTTAATCCTTTCTGTGTAATTTACAGTCTACCTTTACTTTGAACATTGGTGGAGGGGTCACTGCTTATATCTTCCTTTGATCAGAAGAACTCATAATTTAACCTAATGCACTTTTACACTATGGTATTTATCTTCCCTTTGTCACTTATCATTTAAGAATTTTCAAAAGACGGGCAAAGATATATTGTTCCAATAAAACTTACTCTACAGTATTGATAAATATAGATTTGTTAACCAGCAATTTTACCCAGCTTCAAGATTTAATATTTTTCACATATTAGGCATCCGCATAGTATTATTTAATTATATGCAATGGAGGCATAAGTTAACTTAAAAAAAATATCAGAGAAATAATTATTTATTATGTAGCAGATAAAATCTTTTACCAATGCTGAGGTACACAAAAAAATAAACAGACCTATTGTATCCAACTTTAATTAGAAGTCTTTATGTATTTATGCAACGGCTCTACACCCTCTGTAGGGATTTGGCCTGTCATTATCCTCGTCCACTTGTTCCAATCACCTGTAATTCTTCACCATCTCCTAAACAACATTCGGTGAAGTCTTAACGTCATCAATTCATCTTAGATGTGAACTTGTACTTTCATCTTCATTCCATTAAATGCTATAGAAGCCTTATTGGTAGGCTTACTTCTGACATTTCCACATGGCCAAGCTAATAGATTCCTGCCATTTGATGAACACCACAATATAGGGTGTTCTATCAACTACCAATTTTTTCTGGATCACCAGTGTTCTAATTCATTTAGTGATCTGAATATTATTTAGAGGCCCATTCTTTTTTCACATCTTTTTTCTTTGGCTTGTTTGTATCAGAAACCAAGTTTTTCTTGTATGTATACATGTACATGTATCCATGTATAATTACAAGGAAGCCTGGTTATAGATGACAACAAAATAGGGAGTGAAGTAAAGGCCACGATAGCAGCAGGAAATAGATTATTTTGTTATTTGTCTCTGCAAAGGGTATTAAAGTTTAGATCTCTCCCTAAAAAAAATGAAAGGGGTCATCTACAAAACCATCGTAAGGCCAGTGGTTATGTACTGTTGTAAAACATGATCCTTGACAGGAAAAGTGAAACAGATGCTCAACTTCTTGGAAAGAAAGGTAGAGAATGATACGAGGAGAAGTCTCAGAGAATGGGATTTGGAGAAGAAGAAGGAATGTGGAGCTGATGGAACTGTTTGGGGGACCCAATACCGGGGTATTAATAAAAAGAATTCGAATAGGATGGATAGAGCATGTAGAGAGGATGTCTCATCAAAGGATACCCAAGAAGATGGATAGACGATGTGGAGGAGGATCTAAGGTGGTTGAATATTCAAATATGGAGAGAGAGAGAGCAAGAGATCCTGGAGATTGGTTGGCTGTGGTGAAAGAACCCTGGGTTCTCATAGGGGGGTTCGGTGCCAGAATAATAATATCAGTACAGGCCTGATTATGATCTGATATATAACAAACATGGATTTGCAGAAGGACACTATCAAAAGTGTGATCATAGGCTGGAATATAATGGTTTTTTACTTTCAAAATTTGGAGGATCCCATACGTTTGTTCTAATATACTCGGTGTTAATCAAGGTCATTTTTTCAAGCCCTATTCAGTGGTAATCTTAATTTTTTTCATATTCTTCAGCAGTTATGCTCTATCTATCCAATTGCTGGATTATTTAGAAGGAACAAATAGGTGATATAGATTGATGATTAAATCATTAACTTTTTCCAATATTATACTCATTAGAACGATATGGTCAGTGGTAGATCGACCGGACCAGAAACCACATTGATAATACCATTTGAACATCCTTTTGTTGATAACTACAGATAATACTTTATAGGCAACTCTATACCTCTGTATCCTATATCAGTGGTTCCCAAGTTGGATGCTCCAAGCGTAAGCTTGAGGTGCCGTGAGTGAATGTCATTTTCTGAAAATATTTAAAAAAAAGAAAATTAAAATAGCGAATATACAGTATATTCAAGCATTTTCTTTGGAGTGTTTTTTTTTCTTTCGCTAAATATTCAACTACTCAATGGATAATTGTTTAAACAATTTTTTTTTAGTTTGACAAGGGTGCCTCAAAATTTGTTTAGCAATATAAGGGATCCATAATTTCTTTTTTTAGTCAAAGAAGAGTGCCATGGTGAAAAAAAAGTTTACCTTTTTTATATAGGGGACAGAGCAGCATAGCATTCCATGCATATGGCATCTGTCCAGTCATTCAGATGTCGTAAATTAGGCTATACATTAGTCACAGCTTCACCACTAAACTTGAGGGACACTCCTTTTAACTGATCGATGCCTGGTGTCTTATAGTTTTGAAGGGATTGTGCTACCTCTGCAATCTCTTCTTTCCAAGGTGGGTGTGCATCATCTGAATTCTCTTGTAACTTGATTGTCCTGGTGGTTCTTGATCCACGTTTATTTGAAGATTAAGGATCTCCTGAAAATGGTTAGCCCTTACATCAAGAATAGTTACCCAAACTCTAACAATAACTTTAACTAAGCAATTAATAAATAATGTAAAATTGCAATAAAAAAAACATACATCTTACACAGTCTTCATTGTTGCAGCATTTGGTAAATTTTCCTAGTCCTTTCTCTAACTATGCTCAGACTTCCGAAACATGATCTGATTTACCCAACCTCCAGTGTACGTGGAAAGTAACTAAGCATTTTCCTTCCTACTATGACTACTGGCAACTGAATACATCCTAAATATAATGAAGGCACATAATAGTCTTTTCATCTCCCAAGAAACTAAGCCATGATTCTTCCATAGTCTACCATTTCTAATTGCACAATTACATACAATCAAAATCCACAGTAATAGTTGATATATCTCTTAAATGAATTATTACTTTAAAGTTGTCATTTTCCATCTTAATACCCGAAATCAAAGCTATTGTCCTGTGTTCAAGGATTGGCAAAAAAACCTATTAGGTTAACTTGTCAACTAGTTAACCTTACAGTAAGTGGCATTATTTGCCAAACCAAAATTTGTTTTAAAAACTAACTGAGCTATGTAACACAGTGATAATACATAATTTTGGTACATGTTTTTATGAACAAATATAAGTTATATTTATAGAATGGTCAATAATTTTTTTAGCAATCTCTAATGCTGCAAGTTGCAAAAAAGGCTAGTGTACTTAAGAGAAGAAAATCAAAAAACAAAATGGAGGCACCTCCACCAGCACCAATACCGGGTCCAACAGAGTATAATAATTCAGGCAGAAGAGATAGCGAAGGTGATGTAGTTTTTTACATAGAAGAGCCCAAAGCTGGTAAAGTATAGTTTTAAGATTTCATTGTCAGGAATGTTTGATAAAATATAAAACAACTCTACTTTTCTTTTATTTATAGGAACCCCAAACAGGGTGAGAAGAAATGGTGTGCCATTCAGGGGACTCACAAGCCAAACTAGCAGTGTAACTGAAGTTGCAAGTGATGAAATGGATCTTGACGCTGAACCAGAAAGGATCACAGTGTAACTTTTAATGCTTACACATACAAATATATAAACAAACCACTCCATAATGTGCTTCAATCGGATTTTTTTTTTTGAGAAATGTTTTTTAAGTCACAAATGGTTTGGAATCTATAGAATCAAAATCAAAGTCAGCCAAATTTATAACATTAGTGTCACTTTCTTCATATATTATGTCACCTAATTTTTTTCATCTGCCCTAGAGATAAAGCTATCAATAAATTTGAAAATCAAATTTTTATGTTTACCTTATTCCGCTGAAACAGGTGGTATCAGCTAAATGTCTTTTGTAGAAGCATATTCACTTTTACTTCACTGGTATTTTCCATCCATTCTACGGATGTTATGATATAAATTTCAATAGTATTCATCATTTACAAGATCACTCCCAGAATGGAACCTGTTATCTAAATGCAGAGGCTGTTTCTTTTTTCATTTTTTTTTTTTTTTTTTTATGTTTAAGATATTTTTGTCATTGCTAAAACTACAATAATGTTAATAATCATAATTTATGGCAATTACCATCATTCTATGGTGGCTGAAGAATTTGGTTGCACTCTTAGAGAAGACTAGATTAAATTCACTGGTTGAGTTCAAGAACTATTTAGTTTTAGATATGTTACCCCACCTTGGCAACTACCAATAAAAGTCAAGGTGGAATGAAAAATAAAATAATAAGTTTTTCTGAACCTTATCAATCAATACAGACTAACAACTTGTAAGGTTTTTTTCACTTTATATACTCAATATTCATTTTTTTTTTATAATCGAACTTTATTTATTGATAGATATTACAATCTGGCACACCGTTGAGGGCAATAGGTAATAGTGATGAATGACTACATTCTTACTAAAATAAAATAAAATAAAAATGAAAAAAAAAGGACATAAAAATAAATAAACAGAATAAAAACAGAAGGATAATGAAAATTAACATAATCAAACTATGTGCATGAAAAAATAAAATAAAATAATGATAAAAATAAAAGAATCTCTGGTCACATGTACACTCCTACTCCTATATACAATATTTACACAGTCGACCTGAGAATCCCTGAGCCCACTCTATCTCCCACATGTGAGGGAAGAGCAGAGCTCATAAGATCCCAGCGCATCCCTCTAACTGCATCACTGGTAATGAGCCAGTGGAGGCTGAGCAAGTGCGCTAAAGACGCAAATACTCAACTTAAGTGGAGAATCTGATTATTGCCAGAACTCCAATTGTCCATTCTTATTTTACAATAAGTCTCTTGGCCACTGTCGTTTCAACCTTCAATGTGGATTGCAGGGATGGGTAGAACTAGATAAAGATTGAACCAAAGGATTAGGATGGTTAGAAATGTTTATGGAATTTTGAGAATTTGGTTGGTATGAGGTCAAGGACAAAAGGGATATGAAGGTCATGGTGTAGTGATATGTTGGAAACGTAATAGGGTGCATTACCTATGGTTCGAAAGATTGAAAGGGTTGGATACGTTTGATGTTCGACAGTTTAGCTGTTCTCCAAAGTTCAAGTCCGTAGGTCCAGATAGGTCTGAGTATAGTCTTATAAATTGTAAGTTTATTTTCTCAATATTCATTTAAAAAAACAAAAAACTAAAAATTTAATTTTTCAACTCTTCTGGTAAAATTCATCAACATAATTGTAAAAGAAACAATCATTTAAAATAATTTTTTTTTTCACAGCAACACTAGCATTAATTACAGATATTTTCTTATTTATATTAGTTGTTTTTTTATCAGGTTGACAGAAGTTCATAAAAACGCCATAAGGGCAATAAGGAAAATAAAATACTTTGTTGCAAGAAGAAAATTCCAGCAAGCTAGGAAACCATACGATGTTAGGGATGTGATTGAACAGTACAGTCAAGGTCACCTTAATATGATGGTCAGAATAAAGGTAAATATTATTTAAAGGAACTATAAATGAAGATTATTAATTAAAATCTAAAAAAAATAATAATAATAAACATTAAAACTAACATTCTATTTACTTTTTTTTTTGTTAATAGGAATTACAAAGAAGACTTGACCAAACTTTAGGAAAACCAGGGAGTTACCTTGGTGGCATTGACAGATCTGGAAACGTAAAACCTATGACGATAGGTGCAAGATTATGTAGAGTCGAACAACAAGTAAGTAATAATTTAATTATTTAAAAAATATTTCAATTTAATTAATAGTAAACTTTAATAATATAGCAACTTATGAAAATTATAATAACCTCAAAACTTTATATATCTTTTATTTTTTCATTGGATGACTTTTTCGACTGCATCTTGTCCATTTTAAAACCTAATTTAATTTAAGTGTTAAAATACTTGTCCAATTGTCGATAAATTGTACTCCATCAAATTATTGAAAATTAGACAGATAGACACTAGGAATAGGGTTTGAACAAGATGTAGTTCAAAATGTCATTCGATTCATAAATAAAAGATGTACGATGTTTTAAGGGTATTTAATTTTTAACAGAGAGAAAAAAATAGATTAATTGAAAACTAACTGATTAAATAAAAACCAAACAAAGAGTTAATTACAAAATATCTGAACTATTATAATAATGAGTCAGATTGGTGAAGCAAAAGGTAGTGAAATATAAGGGATTTAAATGAGGGAAGGGTTGGTACATGACGTATGTTAGATGCTATATTGAAAAAATGTTGACCCCTAACAAATAGTGTATACTAAAATTTTGGATAATAATAAACTTCATATGCATACATTTTATGCTACAATATATTACTCTACAAATTTTATACATTGTATGATGTTGATCTCATAAATTTAATCACATTGATATAAAATTTTGAATGTTAAATGCAATGTTTTTCATTAGAAACTATGCATGAAATTAAACACAATAATCTACATCATAAATAAAAATATTCTGAATATTTTAGGTTTCTAATATGGACAGAAAACTAGACCAGTTGATGTATTTACTCAACGCACAGGCGCACAAACACCCAATTGAAGAGCAAGTGTGATCGCTGAACGAATCATTAGAGTGATATTAAAAAGACACCTTATTTGCTCCTACCATTTACGAAGAAAGAAACCATTAAATGATTGTTGATGTGTGGTAAAATATACGTGTATATAAGATTGATTAACGATTGCCATTCTTACAAAAATTCATTAGGAAAAACAGCCATAAAAGGGTGGTAACATCCTGGTAATGCCAGAAAAAACACAGTCGCCGAATCAAATATATTGAGAGTAAAAGTGGATATATATGTGTTTTCCAACATTTTAAACCATATTAATTGTGCATAAATACTCAAAGAGTAAAAACTAAAAACTTTCTGAAATCATTAATATTTTCGATTGTACATTGTTTTAAATAGCAAAGCTAAGTATCAGCAATAGCTAGTTTAGGTAGCTATAAACATATTTAGCTTTAGATATAATATTTATAATAACTACATTATAAATAATCTCCTTCCTTTAAATCCTTTTGTTATTTCAGATTTTCCATTATGTGTAATTAGTTTCTGATTTAAATTTTGTTCAATAGTATGCTGTACTCGGAGATTATAACATAAACATTTGTTATATATGGGTTCATAATATGAACATTACATATTTGAAGATTAATAAGATTTTTTTTATTAAATTTTAAAAATCATTGGGAAAAATGAAGAGAAAACTCTATATTTTTTTTTTTTTTTTTACTTTCCTTCGGTTCAGTAAAAGTTATACATATGAATTCCATCTTTTGAAATTATACAAAAATAAAAATTAATTTTAAAATTTCCTTCATCCTTCATAATAGAATAGAAACTATCAATAAATATATATAACTCATTTTTTAAAGCTTAAACTTATTTAGACAATCAGTCATTAAAATTTAGTTTAATTTCTAATATTAAAAATAATAAATTATTTAAAGATAATAAGAACTTAAAAACAAACAATATTTTTAAATTTTAAAAATAATTAAGCCCGGTGATCACTTCATCCTAGTGCTTTCAACCATGTTCCACTTCAACAACATTATAGTTTAACAACATTTGTAAGATAAAATTTACAAAATGTTTTTCAAATTTAAACAATAATTTAACTTTAAATAAAAAAAAATGATCTTTACTTTACTGGTATGCTCCAACACTTGACAGTACCAACTTCCATTATATTATGTACACTGACAGATATTTCTTAAGATCACTTCTGAAATAAATATTTTATGAAATCAAAAATTTCAAATGCTTATTAACTCGTATAATAAGAATAGAATTTACAGCTAGCAAGATTAAATTATTCAAATAGAATATTTTTTACTTTGTATGATAAAAAAAAAAAAAAAAAAAAAAATTGTTCTTAATAAAATCATACACTTAAAAATTGCTATTAGTGTAATATTTTTCAAATACTATAAAATTAAACGGATGAAAAAAATATATCTCAAAATATTTTCAACAAACTTGTTTATTCTTTATCAATACAAAATATTGAGATGAAAAAGATCATCAAAATATTTATTTTAGAATTTAAAGTTTAAAAAGAAAAAACTTACACTAATTCATAATCATCTCTAAGTAAAACATCTGCAACAAATAACTGAAGAGAGTAGTAATAAAAAAGAAAATCATATGCCCTTGCTGCAATGATATAACAATTTAATATCTATAAAGTTAACTAACCAAGAATTTAAAAAAAAAAATGTATATATTTACGATTACTGATTCTCACTCAAAAAATCAATCAAATGTTATTATGATTTGTTCTAAAAAAAACAAAAACAAAAAAAAATAGTTAACTACAATTGTTCAATGAAGTAAAATAACAAACAATTATTTAATAGGAATTTATTGATGATTTAATTTATTTTCATTCTTCCAATAATTTTCTTTAAATTTAATTATTATTAAAATTTTTATGTACTTTTAATGAGAAAATACTTTAAGCATACAAACAACAGGTATACAGAAAGAAGTTAAAAGCAGGATTAGTATTATTATTAATCCTCAAAACTAAAGTATTAATGCCTTAAGTAAATTAAAACCAACATAAAAGACTTACTACTTCCCATACCATTCATTTATCAAGGAATGTAACCAACAATCTATAATTATTTACAAACCAGTTTATAATTCCTGAGGAATCAATACAAGGTAAAACCAAATACTTTTTTTGAAATATTTATAACCATTTATTTATTATTTAAATTATACATTAATATGGTAAACAGAGACATATTTTTCCTCTAGTTCCATTTTCTAAAATTTCTTATAACACTGATCACACTTCTTTATGGTAAAAATCACTTAAAAACTGCTACCATGTGGTGACATATTCATCGCATTCACGTCATTAATGGTTTTAATTTTTACAAAACCTGTATAGAGCCTTACCAACATCTTCATTGAATAATTATCTAACAATAATTGGCAAAATTATCCAGTTTTATGAATTTCCCTCATAGTAATAGAATTTGAGATATAGAGTGTGTAACATGAATGTTTTTTTATTGATGGAGATTTTAATTTTTATAAACTAAATATATAATACACATGTTCTGTAGTGCAGTGAAATGAAACAATATTGTAAAAACCCTCTCTAGAAATAAATAAACTTGATAGCACAAAGAATTAAACAATGACTATAAAGCAACAAATTCCAACTGGCACATGTGACTGACTCCATAGAAAAAAGGGAATGACTCAAGAGACTTATTGAGACCTGTTTAGACAATATATAGGTATGACAACTTGAGTTCCAGAAGTAACTTTCAAATAACAAACAGTGGTAATTTCAAAAATAGTTTTGACAAATCGGAACTTTTTAGATTGTAGAAGTATATAGACAAACAGAAAGTTGAATAGAAAATGAAGACGTTTTTATTTCAGATCCCGATTCTAACATCAACTATAAATATTTTATAAATCTGAAAACGTTTGTAATGTAATTTTTTTTAAGAATAGAATGAAACGAAAATTTTACAATGATAAAGTCCTAATATAGAACATCATATAGACGGTTTCGTCTTCATAATCTATCAAAGATCAATAAAAATTTTGAACGTTGTTGACTTGATGACTTTCATTCTTACTAAATGCCATTTTTATTATTTTAGAACCCTTAGTCAATTAAATGACTATTAATGTGGAGTATGCCAGTAAAATCATCCTTGCCAACTGCTTTGTATTCTTCTTTAATATTCTCATTAGAAACTATAAAATTTAAAATAAAAAAAAAGTAATAAAACATTGGGCTTTTTAAAAATGTAAATAGCTCTATCCATACACTGAACAAAATTAGCCACCTTGAATTCATCGATGCATTAGTATTAAATAACAATATAATACACTTAATAATAATCACTATCACTCGAGAATCTCCCACTGTAATTCTACTGCAAATAAAATAGTCATTTTTAATTTTGATTAAATTATAGAATAAATGGGCGAATTTTACTAGTTATTAACTTATATTACATTACATAAATATCTTGTTAAATAAAAAAAAATTGTTTGAAAAATTCTTAAACAAAAAGCATCATTCAAAATTTGTATTAGTTATACTTCAACATGGTTCCATTAGTTTCCTAAAACACTTTACTTTTAATTTTTTTTAAATAATTAATTTTTAAAAAAACTTAATCTTCAAGGAACAATAAGGTAATAATTTCAACGAATTATTCATTTTGTACAGCTTTCAAGATAGGGAACATATAAATATTTAAATTAAGTAATAAAATAATATTTTTTTTAAATATTGTACTCAAGTGCACTTTTAAACTGATGGAATCATGGACTTCTTCTATGATTCAAAAAAATTAGGTTGTAGGGTAGATTTTCCATTTACTGTAGTCATCTTGATGAGATAAATTTTAGGGTCCAATTTACAATTACTATCTGTATTATATTGTAAAATATATAATTCATGAGGATTGTATTCTTTGATGAAAAGGTTAAATATATTTTAGCAAGACCAATGAATAAAAGTGTAGTTACTCAAGAATATTTATCAATATTCTTACTTTAACATAAGGAAGTCTTGCTAGTGACATCAGCGATTACATATGTATAATCCTCATGTGCTGTTCCTTTCGTGCCTGTGTAAATAAGAATTGAGAATATTATATTATCTTTTGTATATAAAATTTCTGAAATAGTGATAATAATATGGATAATAACTTAATTAATTAACTTAGCTATATTTGTAACGCTAGGTAACAGTAAAACAATTTAATAACTGTAGTTTTGCTTGTTTATGGCTTAACATCAAAAAAGTTGACCAACTACAAAATTGTTATCAAATAGCAATATTTTCTTATAAGCAGAAAATGTTGTCTTTCTTATAACTGAATTGCCCTGTAATACAGCGTTTTTATTTAAATCAATACATATTTTCAAGTAGAAAATTAAGAAACTAAAAAAGTTGAATTCCTGAAGGCGAATGGTTTCAAACAGGCATTAAAAAAATTAATTGTTTTTGTTATCAGTTTCCCTAACTTTTATATTTATAAATTTCATCTTTAATTTTACTTTGGTAATTTTTAATATGTATGTTTTAGCTTCCGGAGAGGTATTTCACTAAACCAATAATCTTTATCAGGTTGAAAATAAGTATTTTTTAAAAATGTTTGTATACTGTATAGGGCCTATTTTATTTACATTATCAGTATCAAAGCCTCTTGCATCAAAGCCCTGTCTTCTAATATAAATTATTGACATGAAGAATTAAAAGGACTGAAATTAATAATTTGCAAAAGTCAATTCTGTTAACTGACAAGCAGAAAAGAAGGCATTTACACTGTATTTTCTCTTCAATGAATCAGTTTCAATACAAGTTAGTTTTAATGATAAATAAATAGAAGAAAACTTGTGTTTTTGATTTAGAACATGTGATGAAAAATCTACATTTCAGATTGAATCTTTATGATATGGTATCTCTTATAGTAAATATCTGCTTTTTGAATCAGATAGATACATTTTTTGGCTAACTCAAAATAAAAGCCATAAGCAAGCATTTATCAGTTGATAATAGTCTGTGCTGTTTGGGAGCAATAATACATATCTTTGCACAATGTAGCTTTTAAGCTATTTTGTTTTCAGATCTGTTTTTTCTAATGTACCTCTTACTTTTTACTAATTACTTTCATTTTGAACTAAATAACATAGGTAAAATAGTTTGAAATAGTAATAACATATAATATAAAAAAAAAAGTTAAAACTTTTCCCTGATTAAATCTAACTAATTATACTTGATAACTTGATGATAAAATGATGAATATAAGCCTACTATATTAAATAATTATTAATTATTATAAATAAAACTTTTAAAAAACAGTCCAAAATTTTAAAGGAGTAACAATTTTTTTTTTTAATTTTATTGGTTTCTAAATCTCTTTGATTGATATAAAATCAAAAGTTTTGTCAATATGGAGTTTTTGAACCTTCAATTCCATTTCTTTCAAAATTGTATTAGGTCAAACATAAATGCTTTGCTTTATTTATAATCGTTTATTAATATACCTGAATATTCAGGAGATAGATGCTCAACCGAACAATAATTATAGAAAAAAATCAGCATTAGAAACATTCTGAAAGCTTCTGTTAAATTCTCATTTATAATATCATTATTTTATTTTATTATTATTTTTTTTCACAGATAGATAGAACTCTTAAAAAAGCGACATTGTGAGACAATTTTTGCCACAATCTTTATCTTTAGCATAACCATTTAAAAATAATTTAACTAAACTTTGAAATGAGAAATTGTTGCAACTTTGTATGAAAAATATAATATTATTTATTTGTATATACACTTGCAGTTTGTAGAAATATTTTTATCGCTTTGCATTGAAGATAAACTTAATTTATCAATATCAACCAACTTCAGCCTCAGGGCATACTTTTTAGATACTTTGATAGCATCATCTTCATTAATAATTCTTCTGTATTCTAGATGAAATAGTCTTCTCACTTAAAACTAAAATTATTATATTGAAAAAAAAAAAGTCTATAGTGAATATAATTATCAGAGGAAATATTTATAGTCAAAAATAGTCCTCTATTTTAAGTTTTTTAATGCTAAAAATTTATTATCGGATCTAGAGTTGTTATTCAAACAGCTCATTTATGCAGCATCACCTGAATATTAACTCTCCAGTACACATAAAATGGACATATTATGACAGTACAAGCTATCATTTGAAGAAAACTTGGAAATACCAATTTGGATTTCCATGGACAATGGACTGTTGTCACACTTAGTAACACACCTTATATAAAACTTATAACATCGAAGTTTCCTTTTCATTCTTTGTCTATGGTAACAGTGGTTGCTTTACATTTATTAAGTAAATAGATAGACTAAATCATTAAATTCACTTCAATGTTATTGTTGCAGTAGATTTAATGACCATAGCTTTCATCTCCAAAAAAGATGAAAGCTAAGAGACCCCCCTTCAGAGGGTGAAAGGCAACCAACCCACAATTCATGTGTTGTTGTTTACCCGATTTCTCTCATCTTATGCCATAGACTGTAGATTCTTCCACTATCCAAATCACTTTTATTAAAATAATCTTCAATTAAAATTTGTTCTACATTAAATAAAATGTTAAATTCATTATCAGGGTTGCTTTATTTGTCCCATTTAATAAAAAACCATAAAATAGAAATGAAATATAATGCAGAGATCAACTCTGGCAAAACACTTAATTTAGTTGGTCCAAATATAAAGATAAGAGAATTTTTTTCCACCTATTATTCACCAAAAAATCTTATTAACAAGTGGGATATAAATGTGATCTTTGAGTTTAGTTATGTGTACTGGAAGGTTAAATTTGTCCAATTTCTGCAATGAAATTAACATTAAGATTTAACAAAAAAGTTTCAATAACATAAGAACTTTGTGAATTTTATTTTGGCTTGTAATTTACTAATATTAATATTGAATTATTTAATCATAAAAGGAAAAAAATGAAAAAAAAAAAAAAAAAAAAAGTGAGGAAAAAGAATAGCATCGAAGAAATAATTCCATCCATGTCATATATTTATAATTAGTCATTTATGATTTTAATTCAATAATTACAAAATATTTAAGAAATAATGTAAGAAATATTTACCTTTTACGGATCACAAACATTTTACATTCATTGAAAAATAAAATAAGAATGAAAACTCCTAAGAACTTGTTAACTGATAAAATTAACTTTTATTCTTAGTAAAACTATTAAATAATTAGAAAATACAGTTTTATCAAAAAAGCATTCATACCTCATAAATAAAAAATTAAACAAATTTTGGTAAAAATGTAAATCATATTTTTATTTCAAATAACTACCTAGTTTCGAAATGTACTACTCTAATAATAAAATAACTTAGTATTTTGGCCTATACTTTATAGCCACCCATAGCTTCTTTTTATATAAATAAATGTATTAATATTGCTCCAACTGTAAATTTCTTTTTTCTGTACATAAAAACTTTTTTGTTTTTCTAAATATAGTTAGCTGTAAGTAATATAAATCTTTTTATTAAATAATATTTCTGCACTGTGATAATACTTATGATAATTGGTGTTTCTCTGTTGTATAAATGACAGTCTTGTATAAGAGTATATTTTACAGTTATATAAAGTTAGTAACCAGCAATAAATTTTTAGCTGTACGATTCCAACATATTCTAACTACTCATAGCAAACATTAGAATCAATAAATTAATGCATAGAGCTTATTAATAAATGAGTCATTATCCCAACCACTGTCATATTTCCAAAACGTTTTCTTCAAAATAACTCGCAATTAGTCACATAAGAACTATTTTTTTTAAATATAACTATTGATACTTTGAAAAAGGAAATCATATAGAATTTTATGCTTCTATTATCAGCTAGACTCTTTAATGACACCTAATGTTAATAATCTGTGCATTTGCAATTTTTATATTAAGGCTTTACCTTTTGTCTATTATACATTTTTGTTCTGTTTTTAATATGTACTTTATCAAAGTGCAACGGTATTATGCTTTATATTAAGGTTACATGAGCCATTTAGATGGCCTGTGGCTCTGACTAAATTAATGATTAGGATAAATGAATAAATTTTATTCAGATGACTAATGTAAAGAATAAAATTATATAGAGGTAGCTCTTTTCTTGATAATTATTATTTTTAAATATTGTTCATAGTTTCAGAGTGAAACACTTATACATTTTCTGTCTTCATCAAGTGAATAATTAATTCAAGATATATTATACATACACATTGTCATGAATATTCAATTACTTTGGATTGTTGATTGTTAAAATTGTGTTTTATTAGATTTCTTAAGTGAAAATAGTACAACTGTAGAAGTTCATGAATTGTAGCCAGATGCCTAAAAGTTATTGTACTAATTAAAAAGCTATAAATATAAAAGATAATTTGTTTGTAATTCATTTCTTTCCCAGACACCATGCATCTTTTATTAAAACTATAAAATTTACTTTATGGAGTAGGCTAAGTTAGTGTCCATTTCTTGTAAATAATCCTATATAAGGAAGTTTAGAAATTGAGTAGTTAAAAGAACACATATGTTCATCCCAGAAGTGCCTAATTCTGTTGAAGTTTCTTAATACCTTGTGCTCATCAGGATTGTTCAAGGTTATCAGAACTAACTGAGTAATAACAAATTACATCCTTTGAGTTAGAAAGGGGAAAATGCAATGGGCTTTTTATGATATTCAATAAAATGCCCAACGTTATACTTAAACAATCATTTATCAAAGAAGCAGGATGAAAAGTTAGAAAAACAATAAACGATGATATTTTTCTCAGGACAACTATCCTCCATTAAAACCCGATCCATCAACTTTGAGTGTTTCTATAAAATGTAGCAGCATAGTAATCACCTCACGAACACCCATTTTTCTAGTACTTTCCAGGAACATCATTAATCACCACTGACAAGCGAAGTCTCGAAACATTTCAGATTTAAGTTTATGACGAATCACCATATTTTTAGAGGCTTAAGATTATACTAAATAAACCAAAATTTTGTCATTTTAAATTCCTTAACTCGTTTTTCAATTGTTATATTTTATTAGTAAGTTTTTTTCTAGATCAATTCTTCATTTGTGTTCAATTAATTATTCTTCAACTTAATTATAAACTTATTCTCTACTACTTATTAATAGAACTACTGTGTATAATAGTGTATAGCAAGTATAACAGTGTAAAATGTATAGCAGTTTTCTGCGATAAATACAGGAGGATGCTAACACAGAGCCCTCTACACTGAGAAAACCTAAATAAATGACAATACATTATCTAAAATAAAAAATAGTTTTATGGGACTCTCAGACATCCCTTAAACCTTGAGGGATATTCCTAACATCCCAAACTCTCTAGCAGTCCATGCCATAACAAAGGGAGGTCCCACAATATATCACTCTGTTCTGTAAGTTCTGCAAGATCTAGATCCGCGACTGACAATGCTTCAAAAGGACATAGTAGAAGAAAAAAACTAAGGTACTAACTAAAAAGCTAAAGTACTAGGTCACTGCCACTCCAATACCGCAATGGGCAGGTACTCACTTATAAACTAAGAGAAAATGTTCAATCACTGTTTTTGGTTAAAAATTGACACTATAAAGTGATTCATGTTTATGCCTGACCTTGACTAAAAAAGATTGGATAGTGTTTTTTACATCCTATTTGACTAAATCGAAGTTGACAGTTGTGACCCAAAGAAACCTGTAACTATAATATTATAGACTATAAACCATAAAATATGACTATTTTACCACCTGCTATGTGGGTGTACTGTTACTGAAAATAATTTTGTAAAATTTCCAATATGGGAATGACAATTTGTTTTATATTTTAACTACATTCAATATTAATTATACTTTAACAATCATAAGGACTGTAAATTACAAACATTATTACATTACCTTTAATTAATTGATGAAATTAAATGAAAAAGACACATTTTCTCAATTCCAGGTAATCAGCTGTTTGGTAGCCAAAAATTTTAAAATTCATTTGTTTTCAAGATGCCAGTAGAGAGTAGTGAAATTAATGTTTCCTGTTTATTTAAATGTATCATTCAATGTTCAGATCAGTACAAAGCACTTTTAACTGAATAGAATATTCCTAACTTTTTCTTTTCTCTTAATTTCCGTCTAACCTTAATTAAATATATTGAAAAAGAAAATGCCACAGACATATGTATACTCAATCAAAGATAGGTACCGTAATATATTATAATTGTAAAAACCTATTTAACAACATTTGTTATTACTAATAGAATATTATATTTGATATTTTATTTTTTGTGCACCATTACCAAAATTTCTTCTGTTAATAACTAATTTTAGTGTATCTTTATAAATGAACAAATTATTTAACTCGACATTGCTTCAACAGTGGCAATTTGTAGCCTCTGTCTTGAAGGTTAAGTAGAGAGGAAGTTATTACTGGGAATTGTTACTTTGAAAAAAACAATGTTGTTTGTGCTTATGACCGTTAAAAAAATAAGTAAATGACAATAGGATAAAATAAAAAATCTACATAAATTACTACATTGAGGTTTTCAGGTCATTCTTAAATAAACTGCCAGTTTGATATGTATCATGAATCTTTGAGGTACTGTAGCCAATAGTCCCTTTGTCTCTTTTTTCTGTACTAGTGTTTTAAACAAGCTCCATTGGTGGGGAATTCGGTAAAATAGGTAAATGTTTAGATACAAATACTTTTCACGACTACAAGTAGTTCATGTTTTTCAACTCTTCGATTGTAGTTATCAAAATAACTGGTTGGCAAACTACTGACGACAGTATTGTAGCTGCAACTATTTACTGTAGTTTTAGTTTTCTAATTAATAATTTGCTTATTTTTTTTCCGACCCTTGGTAAAGTGTAGATAATCGCAAGTATCAGTACTTGTTTTCGGGAATATGTTCGTAGGTTCATACAAATAAAAGTAGTAATTGCTAGTCGTTAGCTTACGTAAACATCAATTTTTATTGTGATTATTTATTTGAAAAAATACGTTTGGAAATTTTAAAAATTAATAGCAAGTATCTTGTAATTTTATTCTCCTGATTTACACAGCTCATAAAAATTAGAACGGCACATTCGTTAATAAATTGTATGTACGACTAACCTTAGAAATACAACATTGTATGGGCATATATTTTGAATATATTAAATAGTAAATTCCTAGTTTCATTGATTATTGATTATTGAAAGATTACAACGCCAAAACGTACGCACTTTAGTAATTCATAAGAATTCTATTGATTACTTATATAATAAGGTTCGTTCCAACAACCACTTTTGACTGTTAAAAACTTTCAGAACAGATTTCATTGCTCAGCACTTCGTTCGTGTTACGACGATTCTGATACCAATCATCAAACAGTCAGACATCTGCCACAACCGGTAAAAACGCCAAGTTCAGAACCGTTTCTGATGCTCTATGGGCCTGAGCTAGGAATGTTTTTACTGTTCTCAATAATTTATCGTTCTACCATAAAAAATACATTAATCCTGAAATAGATGGTACCAAGTTTAGGATTCATCGGTGGAACAAACCTGTTAACTACATAAACAACACCACAGTGGGAGTGAGCCTGCTATCCATATTTAATGCGTCCCCAAATTTTGATTTTGGATGATGGTTACCTTGTTTGCTTTGTAGATAAAGGAGGCAGAAGGTGAATAAAATACTTTTCAAAGGCCATATTACGAAAAGGAATCTCAAATAATAAACAAACCATGGTTAGTCAAGAGAATCTGGCAAACCTTATAAATCTTCCAATCTTCTGCTACCTAAAAAAAAAGGATAACCCAAAGTGGTTGACTCCAGAAGACAGGTAAAGGCATCTCAGAGGATCTGTGATAAATAGCTTCCGAGAAAAAATGGATAATGAATTGAAGATCTACTCAATAATCGCAAAAGTTCTTTAACCCTGCATCGGGCGCGGCTGACAGGGACAAGATTCCGTTTTTTTGCTTTCTCTTCCAAAAAGGCGCTGAGTGTGACCCCTGCTTCCTAGTAGTTTCCTAACTTTGTGGGGTGGTTCCAACCCGCCCAATCAGTTCGTCTCCTGCCATCAAGAAAGGGCGTCACACGTGTTTTGATCTGACAGGCTCACCGCGCCCGATTACGTTACAAACCTAAGATCAATATTTTTCACTTTAGATAGTAAATTCAAGCACTTCGCTGCTTTTCGATACTTGTGTTAGAGTCATTTTCGTCAGGTACCATTACCCTTTATGAATGGGGATCGTGTGCCTGACAGGCTCACCGCGCCTTTCTGATGTCTTTCACGTTCATCGCCCCTCTTAATTTTTTTAAAATTCTTCAATCGTTATTTCAGTATTTCTCTGATAGGGATATTCTATAGGGAGACCACAATATTCCGTCCTTTTTGGTTTCAACGACGAAAAAGTGTTGGCAACCTCTACGCCACATGCAAGAATAATTGCGTAATCCTGGTTTCTTCAGTGCTCGGTACCAAAGCCATTGATAAAAGTACTGGAGAAAAAAAAACCTGAGGTCATAACGTATTATGATTCTCACAAAACTGGAGGTGACACTGCTAAGCAAATGTGCGCCACATACAACGTACAGCGAAATACACATCGAAGGCCAATGACTGTCTACACTATGTTGAACTTGGGAGGGATCAATTCCTTGGTAATTCACCTCGGGAATCAATTAGAATGAATTCCAAGAAGAGTTTTCCCCAAAGAATTGTCACATGAACTGTGTATCGGACAACTTTAGCGAAGAAGGCAGCTGAAATCCGGCCTTCACACCTCCTTGAAAATTCGTCTCAAGATCCCTCCCGCCTGATGATCGTCCAAAATCAACCCCTCCCCACCTCCAAAAGCGGTCCATATGTTGTGATTGCATGGTGGAAACACCGACTACCGAACTACTCCTGTGTGAAATGCAACCAAGGAATTTGCCCCTCATGCGAAACCACTCAATGCAACACTTTTCAGCCTGTTCTTGCGATCCTTCATCGGTTTTGAAGGACGATGAATCCGACTTATTTCTATCCCCACACATTTCAACTTCATGTCTGACCCCTTTTTGAATTTTTTTCGAGGATAAAAGGTACTATTTTGATTTATATTCATAACCATAATATGTGAATTCCGCATTTTGACTTTTTTTGGTTTCTGTATCTAAATAAATAATAAGAAATGTTTTAAATTTATTTTATATTTTTCCCTAATTGCCTATATCCTCAAGATAATCGGTAATTTTTGGTTTAATTAAATATGACGATTTAGGGACTTACAAATCAATCCTCACTTCTCCAACTCAGTCCATCCCCCCCTTTTTTTAACAATCATTAGAAGTGTCTTACAATGTCCTATACTGTAAATACCAGGAAATACTTTGTGAGAGGGCTAGAGAATGACAAATCAAGCATTATATGTTTAATAACAATTGATGATTAGACCACATAGTGAGAAGGAAATACAAGCTTCAAGTAGAATAATGACAAAAAAAATAAATAAAATCATTTAAATCATCTGTTTGGCTTTTCTTAAAAAGCTTTTTAACTGAAGTATCAACCATATATATTCAGAAAGGATGAATGCTAAAAGCTTAATAGAAATATTAAATGGTCAAGAAGAAAATTACTTGGTTGGTTTGACGGGAAATGATCCACTTTGTTGAGTATTAACCAAGTATTTCTGGAAGCACAGTTATGTCAGTATTTGTAGATATTGCTGAATGTTTTGGATTTAGAAACATAATACAAAGCAAGGGAATATAATTTTAATTTATAGTGAATTTCAAATAAATATTCTTTTTGATATGGTGTTCCTTTCATACTTTAATATCCAAAATATATTAAATTTGTGTTTCTTCTAGGAAGAGAAGATATATGAAACACCCTAAATTTTAACTGATATTTTATTTTTTTCTTAAATTTACATTTTAGTGAGATTTCTTAGTAAAAATACATTATATAAAATAGGTATATAAAAATTAGGTTATTTAAGTTGATTGTATTTACAGTAATGAGATATTTACAATAGGTTTATTTCACAAAACTAATCTCTATGATTTCTCAGTTCAGTAAAATCCAACCAAAAATAACATACATCTCTTATTATGTGCATATTTTAACTCTTAGCATCTTATGTTTTCTATATGCTTCTCAATTTTATTTTTCAATGTGTGATGTATTCCTACACATCCTTCAAAGTCATTTTTCATTGTCACTGCTACTGTTCGAGCCTTACGGATGAAAGGCAATGTCTTCCTTCTTATATTAACTATTTGTTTTTTTAGATCCAACAAATTTTCATTATAACAAGGTAGTATTTGCAGAAAAGCCTTGCTAGGACAATCTAAAATATTACTTCCGATAACACCAATAGATTCTGATACATTAAGGAGGACTACAGCACCTTGCATAGCTAAATCTGCCCCTGATTTCCAATCGTCTGTTAAATTAACGCAGCTATCTAAATTCCAGCTGTTAAAGAATGATACATGCAAATTCAATTCATCACTTTGACAGTGTTCAGGAATCTTTACAAGCTTCTCTTTGATTAACTTCTTATGAAGTTCCAATTCTTGCTTTCTGACTTCCAATTCATCTAAGTTTGCTTGGAGCTTTCGGATAGCCTCTTCAACTGGTCGAATAACAGGGGATGTATAGGAGTCTAGATGTTCTTCTAACCATCCTCCTTCGGCCCTCTGTAAAAAAAGAAAATAGTTATTAAAAGATTAGTGGATAAATATATCATTACTAAAAAGTCAAATAAAACAAATGTTATTGAATTACTGAGATTTTGTGGCAAATTGAATATGAAGGTGAACTATTTTCTTTCATGAGCATAATGGCTATTATGATATTTCATAAGATTAAATTTATTTGTGAAAAAATCCTTATTAACAGGCATTGAAGTAAAAATAAAATAAAGAGAGAAACAAATGAATATTCATCACTTTTGATCATAAATGATGTAAGTTACACAATAACAGTTATATTTCTCATCAGTTCAGTTATTTCAAATCAATGTTAATGTCATCAGCCAGCTGTTAAAGAATTCTATAACTGACATAACTATAATTATAAGTATATTATATCTGACTTCAAAAAGTTTCTCTTTTAAATAACTATTAATTAATTAAGGTTGAATATGTTCGACAGTCTCATCCATAATTTTCTATTTTATTAATTGTCATTATTATTTTATAAGCCAATTATAATAAAGTATGAATGAGTCTGAGGCATTTAATCTGAATTAAAAAATTAAAACAGTATATGTACAAGTTAAATATAATTAATATATTCATGATATATGACTATGTTTACTTTTCTGTAATTTTTAATGATTGTTATTTTCAAGACTTTTTAAAAATATAAATAAATAAGTAATTATACTTATCAGAAAGATTCTACAGTTCTAAAATTAAAATATATTTTTTCTCTCTACTCATTAAAGGTTTCGATTTACCCTTTTCCCATCAGCTCAACTACACCTATAAATTGGGTTATCACCAAATTTATCATTCTCTTCAAACTTATCAACCACTACAGGTTATCAACTTATTTTCACAAAAATTATTATTTGTAAAATAATGTTTTCTCTATCTTTTAATTATCCAACTCAGCAATAACCATACCTGGAATAAGAAAGTTGTGGTCAGGATACACAAGCTGAATAGAAACATTGTTCCCAAAGAGCTGGAAGCAGCTAGAAATTCTTCGAGTGATGAAAGATAGGAAATATATTTATATGAAACTCGTTATCTTATCTATTTTCCCGCTCATTGAAAGCATCTCTTGAAAACATATATATGTTTTTTTCTTTATTTGTGTTACATGAAAGAATAAATTAATGAAAATCAATTAAGTTTATTAACTAGGGATAAACATTTTTAACAACCATTATGGTTTTCTGTATTTGCATTTTTGTTAATTCTAATGTATTTAAATTACTTTTAATAAAGAATTTTTTCCCTTGCTTATTAGTTAAAAAGAAATTGGAAACTTATTATTACTACTACTCATACTGGTAATAAACTTATCTTAAAATATGCTGATGCTAATTAATGCTAAAATGACTAACTAGTAAGTTTAGTAACAACCCTTAAAAATTCCTGTTCATATTTAAGAGGTTTACATCTGTGCTATAGAAACATCTTATTGATATAGTTACAATTTGTTTTGAATTCAAAATCTTGTTTATTATATATTTTAGGAAAGTTGTTCCTAATGTCAAAATACTTGATAAAAAATTGTTTATATATTTTGATTTAATTTTCTACCAATGTCTTATTAATTAGCACACTTTATGGAGGACACATTAAAATTTGGTCATGTAATACATTCTTTATAGACACGACAGTTTCATCATTAACCCCCAGCTCGACAAGTGAGTGCTTGGGACCATAGAATTATTTATTTGTCTTACATTTTGCTTTTTAATCTCATTTTTTTAAGGATGCATACTTCATGTCTATATAAATAAATAAATAAATACAGCTATAAATGTATAATATATTTATCAGATAATATAAATTTTTTTTTCAAATAAAAAATAAACAAATTGTGTTGTTGGGTTCAGCAGAAAGCAGTAACTGATACTACCTGTTGCACTGTTGTTTAAAATCAGCTAGTCAATATCATTCAGTTATCTTATAGGCTATTGTAATTGTAGTTGTATTTATTGTAAATATTATGGCCTGTCATTTGTGAGTCATAGATGATGGTGTTACATTGTTTACTGTTGTACCAAATAAAAATTTTAAAAAGAAAACAAACTAATAAGATGAAATAAAATTAAAATTATTGATCACAAACATACTTATTTACAGATAACCTGGAGACCACCAAATGGAGCTCTTCTCCCAACTTTTATGAACCCTGTCTTCAACTATGGATCAGAAACTATATCAGTTTATAGATAGTAGAGGCTATATAAGAGCCACACTTAATGAAAATAATTTTCAATTTTAGTGTGTATCCTATGATCCAGAAAACCAAGTGTTCTCTAGACCCATTTCTTTTCTCCAGAAATACCTTTTTTTATATCACTTTCTATATTAAGAGCTATATTTTATTTTAATAAAATAATTAGTAATCATGTTAGCATTTTAGGGATTCTGACTGAAAATTAATATTTGGCGTCATAGCCCTCTTCTTTAGTATTATCTATGTTCGTCTATATATATGTATGCTATATTAATATTTTATTTTAAAATTCTTTTTCTTACACTTTTTTCATTATTATATTCCATATCTAATACCATGAGTTTTTATCAAAACAGATGAAATGTAACATCTGATTGAACAATCGAAGAATTGAATTGATTCACCTAACATGATAACCAAATGCATGAATCCAGGAGGATCTTGAATACTAAGATAAGTCAGTAATGGTATATTTTTCTGTATGGTACTCATAGATACTTATTCCTTGATTAGACCCTGATAAATGATAAAACAAATGAACTCCAACACCAGAACTCATGGTTTTTAAATATTATTTAGGTAATAAGATTTCATTATTAACTATACCATAGTTAATAATGAATAATAATTATTTACATTCAGGTATAAAGCCAGGAGGGCTTCAGAAGCTTCAGCCTCCTCTTTCCTGAAATGAGAATACCACAGAGATCTATAAACCACAAAACAAAAATATAAATACAGGTAATTTCTAGAAATTAAGGTGCTTAATCCTTAAACTTCCAGAAGGAGTAGGATTATTTCAAATTATTATTTTTACCCAGCTCCATGGTCCTCTTTGAACCAAGACCTTCTCAACATTAGTCTTCCACACATTCCTGACCTGAGCATATACTTTTTTTATTAAAACAAATAAAATGTAGCACTTCAGTGAACAATTTAAGAATTGAATTAATTTCCTTAACATGATACACAAATGTATGAGTCAAGGAGGATCTTCCAAAGTCATTGATTGTGTATTCACATGTATTGTAATCATAGATACTGTAGTCTCCATATCTGAACACCAAACTGATTCAGGTCCTCCTATGTCCTGTTTCATAATAAATTACAAAGTAATACTATTATTCTTGTAGATTCATCTTAATTCAATTACACTGAATTGTACTTTAATATTTTTAAATTCCTGTAATATCACTAACAGCCATCCCTATCATGAAAAAATAAGTATTAGTATTATTATCACATTAGTTTCTACACTTGTACTATCAACTAATACTATTAGCTTTCATTATGAAACAAGGCTCAGGACTTCCTTTTATGTGCCTTCCACCAGGCACCCCACACATGGTTGTATTTCCAATACATTCTTTCAACATGGCTCGTCAGATTCACCAATACCATGTCTCAGCAAGGAATTTCTTCGGATTCTCCATACAAGGTCTTGCAAATAGAGCCAAAAGTTTTCCTAAGATCTTACGTCCCCAGCAATACAGGAGTTGTTCACTCGCAGCGGACTGGGGCCATGTCTCACAGCTATTTGTGATTACAAAGCGTACTAAAGTATTGTAAACTGTGAGCTTAGCTCAGAGCGAAAGCCCCGAAATTTTTACGGTTTTATGTGATTCTTAGAAACATTTGTTTCCAACGGGTATCGTCGTTTTTATTTCAGGTCATTGTCTTCTGTTATTATGACACCTAAATAGTAACATTTGTTAAACTTTTGAAAATTAAAAACTTTTGATCTTAAAGGTTGCCAGAGATAGGAGTGGTTTTCTTGACGTCTTCATATACATCGCCTTTCATTGATTTTGAGGCCTGTTGTTTAGGCTGCATTTTCAAACACCTGGACCGCTCCTGAAAAGCCAGAAAGTGCTCGACACATATTATTGTTATCACCACAGCCCAGGTGCTGGGTATTCTATTGAATATGGTTCTTCTCGAGTTTGTTAGAATATTTCTTACTACACTTTAAAGTGAAGAATTAAATAATATTGTTGCTATAGGGAAGTGGCTCCCAATGAATGGAAGTCTGCGGACACTGAACCATCAGCGGCCCACCCCCTACTTCCAACTTGGGATGAAGGAAGTTCTCTTCCGAATGTATTTGAAAATTAGGTTAGGTATCCTTACTCCTCGAAGTCAACGAAGACTTGATGAAAGTCCACATTGTATTCATAGCGATGTTTTGGCATAGGGTAGGGATATTGTCCATTGCGGACCGGTTCTAATGGAAACAATTCGCCTACCTCCCGTACCCTGTTCTGTAATAGCTTCTGGTTTACTCAAGGGACCATCACTATATGTTTTGCACGAGAATCCTTTTACTCAGCATAAATAATAGATGCATGAATTCACCAGTCTACCTTGTCTCCTTTTAAATGCATTGGGTTAATCCTCATCACACTCCACTCATCTGGCATTTCTTCTGTGACACATAGCATCAGAATTAATCGACAGATTTCATTCTGTACATCTTCACCGCCATATATGAAAATACCTAGGTATAGTTTTTTAATGGAATATCATAATTTACAATTCTGTTAACCTTAGCTTTCCCGACCATTAGCTCAGATTACTTTCTTGTTTGAAAGGTATAGAGTGATACAGAAAATTAATGCTTGAAGTGTTTCTTTTAGTTATTTTTTAATTACCTTTAATTAAGTAACCAAGTTTGGATATTGTTTAGAATCATGTTTAAAACACACTATTCAATTAAATATATTTACTTATTAATTTTATGACATTTATTTCAAATACAGATTCAAGATATCTCGATTGAGACTATCAATCGTCAATATCTTCAATAATTTTGATAAGTCTCCCTTTGTTAATTGACAATGAACACCTGTATTGATTGGAGAGATATACATTTCTGCTGTATTATTATTTTTATTGTAATTATTTTTTTATTTTTACAGGTGGCATGTAGAGTATTTAATATTGGAGTATTCTATTTATTAAATCAATTTTCAGATCTTAAAATAGCTCAAGGTTTATTACAATTATTTACAGAAATCATATTTGAATTTATCAGAGAACTTAACAATATATTGGACAAATACAATATTAAACAACTTTTGATTCTTTTGAATTCAGGATATTAAATATGTAGTTATTTCACAGACAATTAATTTATTGAATCGCCACTCAAAATTACCTTTTTGAGTAATTTTGTTAACATGTACCTGAAGTAATGCATGGCTTCTGTCTGGCTGTGCCACTAAAATGTTTTCAATGTTTGTTTGTTGCATATATTCACAATTTAGCTAACCTGGTTCTCTAATTGAGATATCTTCTCTTGGATTTTTACTTCAATTATAGTTATTAGTGCTTGAGTGTTTGCATAGAATATATCATTCCTATACATTCGTTAGAATAAAACAAAAACTTCACTTCATATTTAATAATAAAAACAAAAAATACTACACCTTCTATTGTGACGGTAGGTTTCCATCTCTCTAAGCAAGAGGTTTTGTGTTACATATATAAACAAAAGTTTAAGATCCAAACCTGATGGTATCCACAGAAATTCATACAACTGATTTTGGTTAATATTGCTTAGTTTCGGCATGTTTCGGATTCGGTTCTCATGATATACAGGGCAATTTGTCAAAAAATGGAAAAAAAATCCTGTTCCATCATAAGCTGGACAAAGCTTCTGTGGGCCGACACTTAGAGTAATTGCATACTTACCGAAGAGTCGTAGTTGGGCAATTATTCTCAAGTGAGTTATAGGGCTGCTGATTTTTAGGTAGTTTTGAGCAACATGAGTTTTTAATGAAGACCCTACCGTACCACGGGCGGAAATTAGAATTTATCTATATAATTAAATTAATTTATTTTTCATTCCAGTATCCTGTATTATTCAGTATTCACTTAGGCTATAGTCTGCATTGTTCATCGTATGTATCCGGAAATAAGTGCAACGAAGAAGAACATCGTTATTAAATCGTAGGAACAAAATATAATTAGAGGATTTTATTTAAATCAAAAGGTCTCTATTTGATGATGGGGAAAAAATAGATCCTAGTTTTTTTGAAGGCTTCAAATTAAGGAATTCGTTGCTCGATGGTTTATTTATTTATTTATTTTTAAATAGCGCCACCTCTTCCAACTATTGGTAAACACTCGATGAAATGAATTAAAAAAACTTTTAAAAAAATACAATGTAAAATCTTTCAAAGTCCAACATTCTTATAAAAGTATGGCTAATCAATCTATTTACACAATTATGCTACGCCGCTGTCATTCGAGGAAGAGTGGGCAAGTGTTTATAAAAAAAGAAAAACTGAAGTTTTTGATTGATATCATCCTTATCTGTTCGTTATTGCGATTGTTTTTTCAATTGATCAATTGAACTTTTGCCAAGTTCCGAGAGCACTATATATTTAAGTATATTACTTTGATCTTCAAAATCTTTTCATTACAGATACATTTAAGATATGCAATCTTATCGAATTTTCTTTTTTCGTTTAGTAAAGTGAGCATAAGAACAAAAAGTTTAAAATTCCACTAATAAAAACGATATTATGATCGATTACTCTTTCATCTTTTCTAGTGGATGATTTTTTTTTTTTTTTTAATTTATTCATTGGTTTATTAAATGAAGCAGAAATAGCAGTGCCGTTGGCCGATCCATTACAATGGTACCAGGGTTGAAGTACGAACTGATTGAGAATGATTAGGCATACATATTTAAGAATGTTGGACTTTGAAAGATTTTATATGGTATTATTTTTAAAGTTTGTTGACTTCTCTTCTTCAAGTGTTTACTAATCGTTGTGACGAGTGGCGCTTAAAGAAAAAAATAATAGTAAACCATCGGCCTACGAATTCCTTATGTTGAAGCTTTTTGAAAAATTGCGATCAATTTTTTTTTTCCCCTTTCATCTGATATAGGATCATCAAACAAAGATCTTTAGATCTAAGTAGAATTCTGACATTACATCTCGTTTCTGCTATTTAATTATATTCTTCTGATAAATTTATTTAAAAGAAAAGAAGAAAAAAAAAACCATTCTCAAAAGAATTAAAAAACTCTGTACAAGTAATTTTTTACAGAAATGCCAGTTCAGTATACACTGCGACAGCAAAACTAAAGATCAGGTGTGTTATTTTGGGTTTAAACGTTGAATTCATTTAACTCTAAATGAAATTTTATATTCTTCGCATTAATTGAATACACTGTTAAGGAGAAAAATAAATTTTAGAAAAGGTTGGTTTTCTGAATCCCATTATTGCTTGTACAAACCTGGGTTGGGCAGTATTTCAAAATACAAGATAAAATAATTTTTTTGTATCCTTGTTTTTTTAGTGGGAAAAAAATACAAAGTATTTTTACGTATTTAGGATTTCAAACGACCAAAATACAAAATACTTTTAGATATTTTGTATTTTGATTGATAAAATACAAAGTCCTTTTTGTACTATATTTCACACCTTGCATTTCAAATAAAATAAATTAGGTTTCAATTATAAATCTATTTTTAGTTTGTAAAATAAAATAAATACTTCATCGAAATATTTAATTGTAATTATCTTTTAGTTTTTAGTTTTCGAACTATATAAGAAAATTCTATAACAATTCTCCAATATATATACGTATATATATTTAATTGATTTTGAATGAAATATGTGGAGAAGATGGTCAGCAAATAAAGAAATAAATATTTTTTTGTTTATTTGCTGACTGCTCCTTCCCCCCTCTCCCCTCGAACATCTCCACATCTAATCCTACGGTCAACTTTTAACACCTTATTTTAATAAAATAATTTTGATCATTTTACAAAAAAAAAAATTAAAACATTTAAATATAAAAATTTCAATGAAATGAAAAGAACTATCTAACTAACTACCTTACTTCTCATTTCTGTGTTTTGTTTGTTAGTGTACTATGTGTTTTTGTTGTTTTGTGATTTTTTTTTTTCTTTTGGACAGTAAGATATTTTCTAGATTTATTGGTTGATTATTAGTAGTTATACAAATTATTACTGCCGCAATTATATCACAACTGCTGACTTACTCTCGGGAAAAAGATGGTGGGTGTTCCAAATTTAAAATTTTCCCTCATTTTTCATTCGGTGCTCCTCTTCATCAAAAACTCCGCATAGCCCTAAAAGACTTTATAAAACATCATTTTAAGTAGAGTAAATTGGCTAAAATATGAGCTCCAAAAGGGATGTTTACGTTCAACAGTTCGGGAAATAAAGTTTTTATAAAAGCAAAATTTATTCCAAATAGTGAATATTTATGGTATTTATTGAGGCAAGTATCATGAAAACTATTACTAATCTTTCGAATGATGTATTAGACTTCGGTATTAGGTCTCAAATCGAATTTTATCCCAATGGTTAGTTTCTCTACACGCTTGTATCACTCCACTATTAACTTACAGCAAATATACTCAATGTATTATTATGTACAGTTGTAAATTTCAATAATAAAGATATATAAAAAATAAATAAAAATAGATAAATCGAATCTACTTAAATGCTCCATTATGTATTGCAATTCGTTTGTTTTACTAGGCTTAGCAGTTTTCTTGATGTTTACCATAATGTCCAAGAAATGTTGATTTTTTGTTGTTAGGAAAAATGAACGTAAGCTTATGAAAGTTTATGAAAAACTATTTCTCTGAAACAATTAAAGGTCCTAATATGGATTAGTACTCAAATTAAATTAAGTTAATTGTACAATGAAGTAGTTTTTTCGCAGTATGTACCATGATATTTGCAAAAATAAATTCTCATATTGTTTTTGTTATTTAGAAAAAATTGTTGCTTTAAAAAAAAAAAATTTATTTATAATAGGCATCATATTTAAGCAAGTTTGCTCTACTTTAAAAATTTCGGTAGTTTTAAGGATATGGAGCATCAAATGAAAAATGAGAAAATATTTTAGGTGTTTCTTGAATAAAATTAGCTTCACCTTAAATACTACAATATTATTTCTTAAAGACATTTATTGTTCCCATTGTATGATCTAGGTAAAAATTAAACCATCTCCTGAGAGAACATAAAGCAAAATTTTCTTTTACTTAAAAGAACTCAAAAATGATTTTTTTTGTAACATCTGGAATTACAATTTTGACTCTAAACTTGTATAGTTTATTAAAGTAATCTAAAATTGAGGTGAAATATCTTGTTTTATTTTTCCTCATGGGCTCTTTGACTATGAGGGATTCATGATCTATACACAGTTCTTGACGAATAAATATCCCGTGTATGGATGGGGAGTTGGGCTACAAGTAATTTTAATAACGATTTCTGTGATTTTGAACTTCAGAAATAAAATAATAATTACAATCAATTGTAAGTTATAATAGCAACTGCTTGATGAATTATTGCAGTTACAGTCAGAAATTACAATGACTAGTTGTAAGAACTAGCACCCCTTCACTCCGTTTTAGCTTAAAATCTAACTTTGTAAGTTGCATCCATTGGTGCAGCATTCATTGATCTTTGTCCCCTGTGTTAAATCATGATATGCATATTGTGTTGTAATTTTGTATTTTGATACCTTAAATTTTAATTAAATAAATATTCAATATATGCATATTGACGGCTACTGTGTACTCTTTCGATTATGTAAATCCTTATTTTTTGTAAATCTTTTGACGTTATGTTTGATGAAAGATAAAGACAAAAAATAGTAAAAGATATGGAATCAGTTAATTAAATTAAGTGGTTTATTTACTCACATTCGAAAAATAAAGCAACACGTTTAACGATTGTGTTAATACAATACCATACAACTATGAACTCAAACAAATATTGATAGGGGTTTTTTCAAGACCAATCTACATAATATATCTATTTGTAAAACAATTTAGATAATATTATAATTATTTCTTGTTGTTAAAAAATGTTAAATCTTTTAACTGGTTCCAAACGTTTGCTCATGCCGTAAATTCAAAAAACCTACAAATACTCTTGGTAACCAAAAAAAAGGACCAAACAGCATGGACATCGAACTTGTCATGTCATTACATGTCAGAAATTACAAAAATTTCATTTTGCACTTTTATTTTTTTCCTCGGACTGGCCTTTAAGACCACGCAAACATCATTACTTTTGGCATCTCTCTTGTTCTTGTTTTTCCTTTCCTTCCATTTTTTCCTCATTATTCCTGCATGCCATTGTTTTCTTTTTTTTTGTCCATGCGATCCCCTTTTTTGAATTTCTCTTTCCCACTAGAAATGTGATTTCCTTCAGCCTTTGCTTATATCTTTCTTCGTCCAGACATTACTGGTCCGTTATTCCTACAATTTCCGTTTCTTCCTTCATCTACCTAATGTATCCTCCTGAACTTTTGTAACCTCGGATTTTTTTGAAAATTTCCTTTCTTTGGTCTTTTCCGTGCAAAGTCGGACAAACCTCGTATCAGCCTATCCAAACCCGGTAATGCATGCGCGGATTTACCTTAGTTTGGCCATTATATTACACCTTTATATCGAAGTGAATAATATAAAATCGAATTAACTCATTACAAAAATTATAAACGAAGATCTTGATCATATTTTCACTTAATTGGAAAATGTTGATCTTAAGTGAATTATTGGTTGTCGGCAAATTTTTAAAACTTATGGTTAGATACATATGTAATTAAACTAGGAGAGATTGGCTTATCCTACTCTCCTTCAAAGTAAAAGTGAATCCAAAAAGAGGGAAGTTGACCGCACCCTTGAAGATCATGTTTATTCATACGTTGAGGTTAATAGGAAAGTCCGCCATTGAAATCTCAATTGAAACAGAAGCGTGCCGATGGGTGGCTCCTGCTCCTATACCACACCCCCGTAGTTCATCATAAGGCCTGCATTTTTTAGTTTCAATTTTTCTGACAGCTTACCCCTTCCCCTCCCTCCATTCTTCCTTCAAGGTTAATTTATTGCAAAAATAATTTTAAAATAGCATTTCAAATTACAAACTATCCATCAGAAATATCCAACATCATCTAGAATTTACCAACACGCAAAGCTCCTGGTTATGACCTAATTACATCCCATGTTCTAAAACATCTTCCTCGAAAATCTGTTATATTCTTCACCTACATCTACAATGCTGTCCTCAGATCCACATACTTCCCTGACCCATGGAAATTATCCATAATCAAAATGATTCCCAAACTTCGAAAGCCGCCAGAACAACCAACCTCTTACTGTCCTATCTCTCTGTTACCTATCATGGGAAAAATCCTCGAGAAACTTATCTTAAAACGCTTGTACCCCATCCTAGATTCCAACCACCATGGGATTATTGCCAGATCACCAGTTTGGATTCCGAACATCCCACTCCACTATCCTGCAATGCCATCGTGTAGTTGATGTAGTCTCGTCTTCATTGGATCGCGGAATGTACTGCTCGGGAGTCTTTCTTGATGTAGAACAGGCTTTCGATCGTCTGGCACCCAGGACTGCTATACAAGATCCGTAAATTCCTACCCCCTACATATTATCTCATGATCCGTTCTTATCTCTCAGACAGGTTATTTCAAGTAAATCACAACAGCGCTTATTCATCCCTGTTTCCTCAGTCTGCTGGTATACCTCAGGGTAGTATCCTTGGTCCTATCCTATATACAGTTTTTACAGCAGACATTCCAACCCATCCTAAAACTATTCTCACCACGTATGCCGATGACACATGCATATTGTCAGTGAATAATGATCCTTCCATTGTATCCCAATCCCTCTCATCCCACATCACCACTCTCGAAGAATGGTGCCAAAACTGGAGGATTAAAATAAATTCCAATAAATCACACCAAATCACATTTACCCTTCGTCGTAAACCTTCGTCTTGCCTCACAGAATCTTTTAATAATACCACACTTATTCCTGTTGAACAGATCCGTTACTTAGGACTAAATCTGGACAAACGACTGACATGGAATCCTCATACAAGACTGAAAAAACATGAAACAGCTCGTCGATTCCGACTATTACAACATTTACTAGACAAACGGTCCAAACTTCCAATCCATTACAAAAGACTGATCTACATGATTATTATAAGGCCTACTTGGACATATGGAGTTGAGCATGGGGCTCCACTAAACCATCTAATTCCTCTCGAATCCAATCCTTACAGTCCAAAATCCTTCGTAAATCCTTAATGCTCCTTACTTTGTCACAAATCTAATTATCCATCAGGACCTTAATGTCTCCTATGTTGCCATTTTGGCCAGAACCAGATACCAATCCTTCCATAATAAACTTCCCAACCACCCAAACCAACTCGTTTCTAACCTGGCTTCTCCTTCACTACCTAATAATCCTCCTAGGCGTCTGAAAAGAATATGGCCTCGAGATCTTCTCCTTTAGAAATGTTTTTGGAGTTCTATCAATGGGTAGATTCTCCACATGTTTTTATCATGTCATAAAATACAGCAAATTTACTTGATGTGTATATATGTATACAGTTGTTAATATCTATAAATAAATTATTAAAAAAAAAAAAAAAAATTACTAACTTATTACAAAGTTTTAGCTTTACTATTCAAAGATAAATGAAACAACATTACCGTTTGAGTAGAAATAAATATGCTATAAAATATACTGAGATTTCACTAAGAATTTAGTTTACATTTGAAAAATCAAAGTCCTTTAGGTAATCCTAAGTTCAAGATTTCTAATTTAAAATAAGATTTTAGAGACGATTTATTTTTTGAACACGCTTCATTTTAAAGCTCAGGCTTGCAAGTTAGCTTTGTAAAATAAATTCCCTGCTATTGCATTTAATTCAAAATACTTTTCAATAAATAAAATACAGAAAAAAATTAATAGAGCTGTATATTTTTGTGTATTCATCAATGGCCGTGCATGAATTGACAGACTTATTGAGATTCTCATTCTCATTTTCTGGAAATTAAGTTGCCGAAACTGCATCTTACCTATGGATGTAGGACTATTCTAAATTACTGACCTGGAATAGATTGTTAAGATATCAGCGAATACTTTTTTCTGTAATTAAAAATGTAAAAACAGGGCTTCAGATAAATAATTAAATAACAAAATTGCTTTTGATTTAGTCAAGCAGATATTTTAATTTGTTATGGTATGAATTCTAATAATATTTCGTTCAATGCCCTCAGTAACAATGATTATTTAATCTATTTTCTTCAAGTGAATAAATAGATGATTGTAGTAGTTTTTTCTTAAGCTTATCTGAATTGAAATGTTATTGAATGATTTTTATCGTTTTAAAATTTAATCTATGATTCTCTAAAATATAAAATGATATATCTGAAATGGTAATCACCTTAGTATGTTTACATAATTTTTTTTCTGTTTTTTTCGTTGCCAACGTAAATAAACAACACTTGTAAATTCCTTATTGTAAATTATGTAAGGAATAGTTACGAACAATATTTAGGGCCCACTCCAGATTGAGGTTTTTAAGGATATGACGTCGTGTTCTGATAAATTTCAATAATCAGTTGTAGTTTAACGGCTATTAATGAAAGTAAATTATACTTTCAAGAGTTTTTCGAAGAAAATGGTCTGGGATAAAAAAAGAAAATTATAATTAATAACCATTTTATCTCAATGACATATTAGCCTTATTCGACTGAAAATTTAACAATTTTTTAGTGCTCTGGATGTGAAGAACCCTGAATACGTTGTGATGACTGAGAAGACACACCTCAGCTACTGCGGAAGACTACATAAATGAAGTAAGGAAGGAAAAAACAATCTACCAGAGAAAGAAAAGATCTTCGGACTGGAAGGAGAAGAAAGAAATCGAATACATCGCTTCCAGAGTAAAAGCCGAAAGTTCTGCCACAAGATAAACAGATTTCACCAATCATTAAGTCCAGAATAAATGTCTGTAAGGACATAAATGGTTCTCTGATCACCGAAAGAGAAATGAGGAGTGTACCTTGGAGGGAAAATTAAAATTGATGACTTAAACTTCGACCATGTATTTGCCTAGAAATGCAGTTAAACTCATTCCATAATTTAAGCTTCGGATTATAACAACCAATATTTTACATTAATAAAGCTTGTCAAACCTTTTTTTTTCTTTTATTAATTATGATTATTTGCATCTTGTATTTTAAGAACCAAAAAAACAAAACAAATTACAAAGAAGTATTTTGGATTTTAAAGCAGCAAAATACTAAATAATTTTAGGTAGATTGTATTTTGATTGATAAAACACAAGGTACCTTTTTATTTCGCACGTTGCATTTCAAATAAAATAAACTAGGTTTCAATTAAAATTCAATTTTTAGTTTGAAAAATAAAATATATATTTCATCGAAATATTTAATTGTACTTTTCTTTTACTTTTTAGTTGTTGAACCATGAAAAATAATTCTATAACTTTTCTCCAATATATATATTTTTTTAGGCGGAGGTTCTAACTAAACTGGACACCAATCAGAACCTCTGCCTGAGTGAGCTCCCAGATGAAGATCTGAAATTCAGTTCGAAACGTCGGTATAAATAAATAGTTTTTGTTTATTTGCTGACCGTACCCCAATAGAAATGAGGATTGTACCTTGGAGGAAAAATTAAAATCGATGATTTAACTTCGACTATGTAGAGCAATTTATTTGCCACGGAATGCTGTTAAACTCAACCCATAATATCACCAGAATTAAAGCATCGGATTATGAAAAAATAAAAATCCCAAATAACATAGCTTGTCAAATCTTGATAATTTTAGGATGTAAAGTTAATAATAATAAATATTTTCTTTTTATTATTTATTTAATGTAATTTACAACTGTACAAAATAATACAATAGGTAATTATGTTGTATGTTTCATATACACTTGAAAATCTTGGGAAGAAATCACCCATTGGTGGTACCTTAAACATTAATTTAAATTATAAGGTCCCGTGGCCATCTTCTTTTCAAACGCCTCGGAGGATTAACAGGGATTGTTAAGGATGAAAGATTAAGAATTAATGGGTTAGGATGGTTAAGGAGTTTGGAATGAAAAGACGCATATCTGTTTTGGGTCAAA
>NW_027110136.1:325282-333797 GCF_000696795.3 Halyomorpha halys
TTTTTATATTTTTTCTTTCACTTACCTATATATGAACTATATAGTAAAGGAATGTATTGGGATAGTGCAAGATTTCAAATTCGAGTTTCCGGCGAAAATACACGTTATGAGGTCCGACCACTCGGTGGAAATATCGCAAAATGGTTTGTGTGTGTAGCTCAACAATCAAAAAGTTCGTACGGAACTGAAATTAGATACGGAAGTGCCACTTTATAGAATCGATTTTCGACATTTTTTGATTTTCTCCAAATCGGCTGTAACGATTTTCATTTAAATTAGTTCTCTAATGTACAATTAAAAGCTCTTTAATATCAGCTCGGTCTTATCCTCATTTAAATTAACTGTTCTCATAATTAATAATAATAGTCAGTGGAGAAATACAAAATATTAAAGAAGAAAAAGGAAAATAGAAACATCCGATTAAAACGGAAAAATTGGCCGGAACAAAATTTATATTCGCAATTCCCCACCCCCCGAAATATGAATTTTTGTAGCAACAGACAAATTTTTTTTTGAATAATTTTCATCTTGCCTCGCCTGGATTTTTTTTTAATTACAAGAATAGCGATAACTTTAACACGAGCCCACTAATCCACTGTTGGGCAAAAATTAGGTGTAGTTAAAACTAATAGCTAAAATTGCCATGGATACGACATTTATTTATCAATGGTTCATTCATGAATCAATGGATATCATATCAATGGATCATTCATGAATCAATGGATATCAATGGATATCATATCAATGGTTCATTCATGAATCAATGGATATCATATCAATGGATCATTCATGGCAATTTTAGCTATTAGTTTCAACTACAGCTAATTTTTGCCCATCTCTGCTCCAATCTGTACAAAACTTGGCGGCGTTTAAAAGCTCGTAAGTGAAAGTTGTGTGGTGTGCGAAGAGCACCAGATTTTCATGTTTATTTCACATTGAATTAAATGAAATATAAAAGAATCATACCATCATGTGATGTAAGTGCGTGTTTGTATTGTAATTCCACTCAATGGCTATCTCATTCTGTATTAGTACTTACAGTTGAAATACTGAGCGGTAGCAGATTTAATTAAAAAACAACCAAATAAATTAAGGAAACTCTTTCGAAATCGTTAAATGGAAGATAAACGTCATTGAATAAACTCAATTTATTTAATATTACCAAATGATTTCTTAATTTGTTTATTATCTGAACATAACTGAGTATGACTTTAAGGACCTACTCAATTCTTTAGAAGATACCTAATATATATTAATAAGCAACCAATTATTTTTACTAACCTATCATAATTTTAAAATGTAATTCACACAATTCAGATAGTTCATAATAACACGATTAACCGATAAAGAATAGTGGGCTCTAGGACCACCCTCTTAAGATGGCTGTGATATAACAAATAATAGTAGAGTGTTTGTGTTAATGTTCTGTCAGGAAATTGAATTCCTGTTTCGAGAGAACAAGTTACTCTAATTATCTAATTAATTTTTTGATTGCTGTCCGTCAAAAACCAAATACCTGATAGATGAACATATGTGTTCTAATCAATCAAAATATTGATGGAAATTCTAGATGAGATGTGTTCTAACGACAGGTGTTCAATTAGAGTTTTAATCTCAATAGGAAATTAAATTTCTGTCCTTGGGTCATGCCTATTAGATACTCTAAGTTCCCTAATCTCTATTCCTTGCTACTACTGGGTCTCTTTCTGAAATAGTCCTTTCTAGCTTTGAAAATTTGTATACTCACACTTTCCATTTTTATGCAAAGAATATGGATCCCTTCGATAATATTTAATTTCCTAAAATTGTCTGGAATCTCCATGTCTTTGCTTCCTCAATACGGAAGGTAGGAAAGTTTTGAATTCATTCGGATCATTTTATATTCCAGACATGAAGGAACAAATTTGGCTTTGTTTACAAATACTCTATCTGTTATCAAGTTTGTCATCGGACATAATCGATGGAACCGTTACCCCCAATTTGATTGTGTTACCCTGATTGAAATTTTCAGCGATTGCTATCTAGATGGTCCCATGACCAGATTCTACTATCTACTTGAACTTACGCATGCGTAAATACATTTCAATTAAATTTGTGGAAATGTATTTCTCTTGACATACATATATTTCGAAAATGGCGGTCTGGTTTGGTCCAAATTTGGAAGAACGTTGATGGATAGTATTGAAATGGTCTTCCATAAATTACGGCTAATTCCTTTCTCATCATTAACTTTCGCTTGGACAAACGTATTTGCCGTGATATGCCTATATTTCTAAAATGGCTTATCTAATTTACCTTAAAGTTGGGGATTCGTGTAGAGAATATTGGTCTAATCATTAATCATGAAAAAGATAGTTACGTGCGCCAAAAAAATATACAAAAAAAGTAACTCTCAAAAAAATAAGAAAGAAATTCTGACTGAGCTCAATTTCTTCAACAGCAATAGAAAATCTAAGAGAGCATCATTTAAAGAAGAGTAAATTTGCTAAATGTAAGCCCTAATAGAGGTATTTACGTTCAGTAGTTCTCGAAATATAACATTTTAAAAAGCAACATTTTATAAAAATGTTGTATGGCACGTACTGAAATATCAGTAGTTAGTTAATTTATTTTGAAAAATTTATATTTCAGGAACTATTTCACGTACAGATGTCTATTAGCACTCAAATTAAAGCTAGTTTAATGAGCTATAAAGTAGTTTATGATGTTTATTTTGTAGGAGTAGTAGTTTTCATGACATTTGCTAAAATAAATTAGTTTATAGTTGTTCGGAAAATTTTTCATTTGCCAAATTTATATTCACATGTGAATATCATAAAAACTACTTCCCCTACGAAGATAAGTGTCATAAACTACTTTTCCGTTATTTTGAGTGTTGGGTCTTATGGGTCTAGAGGTATATTTGTTCAAAAATCCAACATTTTGTACGAACAACTAGAAATTAAATATAACAAGATGGTCAGGATTGCGGTCAAAAAAGGAAAAACTAGAAATTAAACATTTTGTGAGTTTATTTCGTCAAATATCATAAACACTACTATTTCTACAAAGATAAACATTATTTAATATTTTGTAGTAAATTTAACTAGCTTTAATTTGAATACTGGGAGTGGCATCATTACGTCCAATGGTTTCTGAAATAACGTTTTTCAAAAATCAAACTTAGTGTCCAAACAACTATAAATCAATTTATTTTAGCAAATATTATGAAAACTACTATTTCCACGAAGGTAAAGGTCATAAACTACTTTATAGTACATTAAATTGGCTTTAATTTGAGTGTTAATAGACCTCCTTACGTCTCATAGTTCCTGAGATATAGATTTTTCAAAATAAATTAACTGACTACTGATATTTCAGTACATTTTTATGAAATGTTGCTTTTTAAAAGGCTATATCTCGAGAACTATTGAACGTAAATAACTCTATTAGGGCTAATATTTCAGCAAATTTACTCTTCTTGTTTTTTTAGATTTTCTAGTGTTGGTAATATTTTGTTGTTGGTAGTTTTTAAGATATAGAGCTCCGAATGAAAAATTAAGGTTTTTTTAAGGTTTTGGAACATTCGCCATGTTTTAATCCCCTTACCTATACTTGGCAGACTCATCAGTTTTGACTAGTAATTATACATAGTTTTCATTAAAGTAATCAAAAATTGGGGTGAGACAACTGCCTTTTTTCTTCCCGGCTCTTGTACTATTCGCATGTGCAAACTTATGTACTTTGATAAACATATGGTTCGAAAACGGATCGTCTAATATAGCTCAAAGTTGGAGAAATTTTGGGGATTAGTGTAGACATGGTAAAATTTTATCAAAATTCATCGACTTCTTTCTTTCATACTTGTGAAAAACTAGTTTCCTGGTGATACTTATATATTTTTTTTAAATTTTATTCTCAGAGGACAAAGCTTGTATTACTGTACTCTAAAAGAAATTTCCAGAAAAAACATTTTTACGACACTAGAATTACTACTATCAATAAGAATACTCAGTGAAGTAAAGAACAGATATTGCAAAAAAGGACTAAATAAATAATAAAATTATTATTTGAATTTCCCCTTCTTGTTGATTTGTATGTTTTGACCAATTAGAGTAGTCGCTCCCTAGGCAGCAAAACACGTTGCTTAAATAAACATAAAATATCAATTTCCACATTCTCTATCAAGAATCGAATCACGGTTTATGTGAGTGGTTCCCAACCGAAGTTATAGTTTTGCCCCCAAAGCCTATGGATGGGCTCCAGAGTAGACCTGGCAACACATATTTAAGTGATGATTTATTACTACAACTCTTTTATTATTTATCTTTCGTAATATTTGTTTCAGCTGTAGGTTTTAACAGGAAAACTTACAAAATAAAATGACTAAAATCGCACTTTGAAGCTACCTAATTTTGAAATATTTTCATAAAGGGCCTCTCTTTGCCCTATATCGGGAGTAAGGCCACACATGGTTCGATTTCCGGCTTAGTGATCCGCAGACTTCTATAGGTTTGGAACCACAGCTCTACATAAACTTTTTGTTAGTCCTGAGATTTAATACGATCCCTTTAAATATTCTCTAACCTTCACTGTTTATTTTGATCAGATTTTTTGTAACTCTTTGTAATTTATAGCTAAATACATTTTCTTATTATTTTTTTTTTTTAACTAAAAGGATTTATATCAATATCCGCCAAAGACTTCATTCTAGAGCAGCACTCAAAATGAATTTGCTTTGTAAACAATGATCAATTAATGTTTCAAATCGTTATTAAAATATCATAAAAGGAAGTGGTCAAAGAAAGCGCAAATTTACTGAAACTTTCAACAGTGTAAATATTTTTCATTTGAACTCAATAACAGTTCAAAGATTAGCTGATCGAGATGGCGTGAGTATTTTCTTGGAAGGGATCAACGATTACAATTATAAATTGCCAATACGTATATTTACCATTCTTCTGTAGATCTTGGGAAAAAATAAAAATTTTAATAAAATTGATCGTGAGATTTTATTTTATCAAGGTCACTCAGATTTACATAATCCACTTAATTCATGGTCCCTGTTAAGCTGTAAAATTTCGGTTTAAAAATCAATTTAAAACAATAAATTTAACATTTGTCTATATTTTACCGTAGGTTTTTTATAGATAAGATCCATAACAGTATTAAGGGTTTCCAGAACTGTTTTGGTCATTTCTAAAAAACTTTTTCTAACGTAAAGCGGCTAGTGAGAGGGTCAAGTTTTCATTCCAATAGTTGATCAGTATAAACTGTAGTTTAAGATTGTTTATTTTAAAGTTGTATCAATAGGGCGTAACTACATTGTTTCAAATCTTGTCAACTAACTTTAGCAGTTTAATTGTTCACAAATGTACATTTTTAGAAACTATGCCAGGGTAATTAAATTAATAAGTATCTTATTAACATAATTGAATTTAATAAAGGTTATCTAATATGATTTGTATGGACTTTTATTATCTACCATCTTCTTGGCCGTTATTTATATTTCCTTTCATTTTATCTCTCTCCATTTTGTTTCTTTTTATTGTAAAAATAATTAAAACCGAAGAAAATAGTAAGCACATATTAGATTTCCGCCATGTTTTCTCCCTCAATCACACAAACATGTGGATGTCTACGTGTTTCTTTCTTTGTTTACCGAGCATTTGTAGGTATTTAGGACTTACGGCAAGTGGCAAACTTTTAGATCTGGATTCATTTCCTTCATACTGAGGAAGGTTAAAACAAGGAGGGTGGCATATACTTCTCTTCTACAAAGGAAATGTGGAGCCAAAAAGAGTGGAGTTGACCACATCCTCGGAGCTCAGGTTCACGTAGAGGTAATAAGGAAATTCCCTTATCTATTCGAAAAACAGTTCATTTAATCGTAAATATGAACCAAATATAAATTTAGCAAATGCTATTTCCGGGCGTTGGAGTGTTGACCCTACACCGTTTACCTTCATCACATGCTGCCAAAAATCTCCACAGTTCATTTGTACCAACAGAAAAAAAAAAAATTCAGTCATTTATTCCATCAACAATGAAAATCCATTATACCTTTCTCGAGAAATTCATTTTTTAATCGATAAATTCATGTGAAACTCGATAATTTTGATGTAAAATGAAACTGAAGGCAGGTGGTTATTGACTATCACACCTTCTCTACCATACCCACGGTGTTTATAAAGCCCACCTTTTGGCCTCACTTTTACTGGCAGCTTACCCTCCCCATTATTAACCTTCTTCCAAGGCTAAAAGATATAATGCATAGCTTCAAATACCACTTGACCTAAGATGATTTGCCTAATTTTTTTATTAGTTTTTCTTCAAAGACTTAGATGATGGTCATTTTTTGGAATTCAGCAAGGTTCCTGCCTTTATTGATTTAAGCTTCAAAATATTAGGATATTAATTCAGATATAAAGTCTTTAGAGCTTATTTAATTTTAATTTCTATCTTTCTCTCACCCCCTCTCCCAAGATGATTTCTGAAACTCCACCTGTTTCCACAACCTTAAATCTGATTGCATGTGATCCACTTTAGACGGAATCTTGCCTAATTCTCATCCTGATGAAGACGTGAAATTCAGGTCGAAACGTCAGCACAAATAAATAAGTTTTGTTTGTTTGTGTACCTTTGCTTACCACACCCCCGACCATCTCCTCATGACTTGAATGTGATTGAATTTAATACAACAGGTGGTATAAAGTCTATATTTATTCACTTATTAGTATAATTAAATTGACTTATCATAATGTGATTGATTAACCTGTTTTTTTTTATTTTAGCTTCAATTTAGTTTTAGTTTTGGTGATTTTTATTCCTTTGAATCTGAAAGTAGCAAATTAACACTAACAATAAGTAAAAAAAAAATTGATGCCCCCTAATTTTCTTAATGTGAAAATTAATATATGGACCATTTCTGTGTAACCTATTTCAATTTTTTAGAATGATAAAATTTTTAACTAAGACTATTGAACAAGCAATGCAATGACCAATTTAATGAACATTTTTATGAAAAATAAATAGAAATATATTTCTTGTTACATTTGTGGAAAATGAACATTGCAACATAATCCTTGATAGCTTCCTGAGTTTTCCTCACAACTATTCCAAAGTTCCAACTTTAACATAAAAATGTTTTTTTTTCATGAGGAATACATTACAATCAATATACAATTATACAGGCTCAAAAAATTAAAAATAAGCCAATTTTTATTTTGCTATGCATTAACTGATTATAGAAGACTAAGTATACAATGTTTTATTTTACTAATTTTATTATTACTTTTTAAGTCCTCCTAGGCTTACAGTTCAGTTCTGGCTTAAATTGTGTAGTGAATTCCTCAGAACAGGTTTACAAAAATTGTAATTTGTTTTATTTTATTTTTCCAGTATGAGAAAACAATAGTACACCATACAATTGTATTTTTTAAAGAAATATATTAAACTTTTAATCTCAGCAACATGCTAGAGACAATAAATAATATATCCTTTAAGTTTTTAACCTATTTGTTTTAATATGTGCTCCCAATGACTTTATATACATGTTCAAAATAACTCCCTGATCAACTATTTCTTGGAAAGTTTGTTAGTGTAGCTAATAATTCATATTGAATTAGACTGAAAGATTTTTCTTTGTTGGTGAAGAGGAGAATTTGATCTTAAAAATGTCTCACTTATTTTTAATTTTATTATAGAAATGAAATGTGTGGCTATGAAAAAAGATAAGGTTCAGTTTCGTACATATCTAGTACACTAAAGATGAGAAAACAATAATACACCATACAATTGTACGTAAGTGTATTTTTCTTGTAATAAACCTATAATATATAAACTTTATTTATTTATTTTTTATTGTTACATAAAGTTTTTACATTTGGTTACTAGTTTGATTTCATAATCAATTTTGCAGTTTCATTTCAACATAAAGAGTTAATTTAATGACTAAGCCAGTGACAAAAGTGTTGTAGAAAGTAAGTTTTATTATTTAATTTGTAATTAATAATGTTTGTTTGTAATCTAAACAATTTTTAAATATAATTATGAATAAAGCATCACTTTTGATGGTAGCATGCCTCAATGGGACAACCATGGTTGTTTTGTTTGAGGGCTGTTTGTTGTTGGCATCCGTCTGAAACACACACTCTTTGTCTTTTGTTATAAAACTCTTAACAACAAATTGTTATTATTGTATAAATTTGTATTACTTGTACAATTATTGAAATTTATTAGTTTTAGGTTGGTCTTTAATAATTCTTAGTTAACATGGAGTTCAATCACAAGAGTTAGAAAAAAAATTATGTTTTTTAAATATAATAAATGAAGTAAAGTATATTTAGGACAATGTTATGAAAACTTTACATCTATAAAAATTATAATATCCAATAAAATGACATCTATCAGTAATATAATAATTGCTTTATAGTCTCCAAATACTGTAGTAATATATGCTCATTGTGTTTTGCTTTTGCTTTGCAGTTAATGCTCCTTGGTTCATAAGAAATAGCCAATTGCATCGCGAATTACA